>NW_027070016.1:0-93887 GCF_002906115.3 Quercus suber | reverse complement strand
AAAATTATTGGCTACATGTTTTTGGTTAAGTATAAGAGTGGGGAAGGACAATAGGGTGATAAGATGGCTTGTCCATAAAAGAAGAGGAAGCCCCAACAGAAGAAGCAGCCTTATTCTTCATCACCCTTTGGATTGAAGAGTTGGAAGATCAGATATGCTATGAGAAGGATGAGGACAGCAAGGGCATCCTTGCAACCCTTAAGATTAGAAAGGTGACAACACAACAGCTTGAAGTTATTCTTTTTGAAGAATGGCATCATGCTCTACAAAGTAAGGGTCTTTGTTGGGAAAAGAATCCTCCTTAAAGCCAAGTATATTGCAGCACATCCATGACTCCTCCACAGTTGGAAACTTTGGCTATAAGAAATCTTCACAAAAAAGTGCCAAGAGACACTTCTATTAGGAAAAAAAATGGAGCAAGATTGACACAAGGCATGTAAGGGAGTGTGAAACTTGCCAAAGATGGAAGTTGGAGATTTTGCCCACACTTGAACAAACTTGGATAGACTGACATATTAATGGACTTCGTAGAAGGACTTCAATATTTCAATGTCATGAACACATTAAAAATACATATCACTTGATTTTGAAAGTGACATTTGGGCTATCAATCTCCCATATCAATTCAAGAGTCTTGATAGAACCAACATATCCAACTTTGGTCTTTGCACCTAACAATTGTATTTCCATGAAATTGAAAAACGCCATTCCCTTTAGATTATTAACAAAAATTCCTTTTGTTACTCTAGGTTGATTATTGAAGGACTTACATGTGAGAAGAACCATTTAATTGAAGAGAGGCTTGTGATCTGAAATAGTATTTCGAATTCGAACAATGATCTCCAGTCCAGTGTCGTTGTTTCAAACCAAAGCTTATGACTTCTCCCTTTTCATCATTTTATTATATCAACTAGCGACATTAAGCCCTTTTGGATATACACTATTGTAAATTTTTTTAAGACCTTCTCCCCTCTCCCCGTGTGTGTGTTAAAAATACTTGGTATTCTTAAAAAAAAAAAAAAAAAACTAGCGACATTAATGTTACCAAAAATAACCAATATAACAATAAAGAATGCTGAACATTTATCTCAAAAAAAGAAAAAAAAATATGGAACATTAGGGATGATAATTTTGCCCCGCCCCGCTTAATCCGCTCCTCCTCGCTTTGCCCTGTGCAGATTTTCCCCGCCCCGCAAAGGTGGTGGGGCGGGGATGGGGCAAGATTTTAGCCCCGCACCACGTGGCAAGGCAGGGATGGGTTTAGACTTTTTTAGACCCACCCGGCCCCGCCCTATCCCCACCTCGCCCCACCCTCCATTGCTAAGGGTTATAACTATAAATTTTCCATACCCTAAAACCTTACTATTTAAACAAACATATTAATATTAACTTATTTTATTCTACCTAATGTGGTTCTCTACCTTTATTTTATTATGTGTTATAATATGAGTTTTTTTTTTTTTGGTGATTGTCTTGTTAAACACTTGGATATATTATTCAATATTTTCTAAAAAATTGATTTGATTGGATAGGATAAATTTAGTTGTAATTTCAATTATATTTTTATTAATGAAATAGGTTTCATTAAAAAAAAATTATACTAGTTGTAGGGCAAATTAACAAAAAAGTAGAATTTTACTGGATGGGGCGGGGCTTCGCAGGGCCCCGAGGGGCAGAGATAGGGTCAGAAAGTTTTCCCCATCATGTGAGGCAGGGCGGGGATGAAGACCCCATCTTTTGGCCCCGCCCCGCCCCATTGCCATCCCTACTGAACATGTAACCATCAAAACAACGTTATTTTTGGATACCATTAAAAAATGCAAAATGACATCATTTTGAAACTAGTCGTGTAATTGTAAAGCAATTAATTATGCAAGACAAACGTCACTTTTTTGAGGAACTTGTGCATAAACAAATGATGAAATTTAAGGAGGCAATAGTGCACATTTAAACACCCATTTATTTATAGTCATTTGAGGCCCATTTTTGGATTTTTTTTTTCTTCAAAATAACATTTATTTCAAACAATTTCGTTAGTTAGCAACATTTTAAACTATTTAGGAAACTAACATTTTGAGTCTTATACGACTCGAGTTCACTTTGGCAACTCGAGTGTATAAAACTCGATTTCTATGTGAAACTCAAGTTTTAGGGACTTGAGTTCTAGTTCTTGCGGCTCTTTCTCTTCCAGTTCTTTTTTCTTCCTTCTTTTTCTTTCTTAAGATCTAAATCAAAAATTCAAAAAATACCCAAAACTCAAAGGCTCTGGTTATTGCAAATCTGGTTTAGAGAGAGTGTGAGAATATGATTTTATTTCTTAAAACCCAAATAAAAATTTAGAAAATACCCAAAACCCAAAGGCTAAGGTTTCTGCAAATTGGTGAGAGAGAGAGAGAGAGAGAGAGAGAGAGAGAGAGAGAGAGAGAGAGAGAGAGAGAGAGAGAGAGAGAGAGTCCGAAGTGGACAAGTTCAATTTGAGCTGATTTCCCTCATCTGGAGCCTTTGCTGCCTGGGTTCAGTTTGAACCGTAGAGGTTGCTTCATTGTTGCTTCTCTGGGTTGGTTGTTTTTGTTGCTAGGTTGCTTCATAGAGTTTATGTTGTTGGTGTGTTGCTGCGTTTTTGTTGTGGGTTACGTTGCGGCGTTTTTGTTGCTTGGAGTTGCTTGGTTGCTGGAGTCGTTGCCTCTTTTTTTTTTTTTTGGATCTACTTTAGGAAACTTGAGTCTCCAAGACTCGAGTTCCATGGAACTCAACTCTATCATGCTTGAGTTGCTACAGTGAACTCAAGTTTATAAGACTTGAGATATTAGTTACCTAATAAATAGTTTACAAACGTTGCTAATTAACAAAATAGTTTGAAAATAGGTGTTATTTTGAAAAAAAAAAAAAAAAATCCCCCCTTTTTAAACATACTTCTAATTCTAAACTAAGCAAATTAAGGAATATACCACATTTCAAGCATTGGGAACTCCAAACATGTCAAATGCCAAATTAATAGGAGCATGAGCTTTTGCGCCACCCGCACAAAGTTGAAAGCCCATATGTTTTAACAGTTTTGTACATGAGTATATAATACGCAATTTAACAATTCTCATATAATAGACCTGCGATTTTATAATGATATTTGGTAATTGACCCTAAGAGCCCTGGAATAAAATGTTACTTTCCTGCATAGAAAATCATAATTTGAACATTATCATTGACTTTAAAATTATAAAGTCACAACATTTTATTTCTCTTCTTTAATTGTGATACTAAGAATTTTCAATTGTATTATTTTCATCTTAGATCTTATTCCTTTTCTTTTATTATGAGATAGTAAAAATTTTAAATATTATTCTTTTTATTTTTAGAGATCGTACAAGGGTCAAGTATCATATTTCACTACGGTGGTATTGATATTCAACATATTAAAGTAATAATAAATAAAACAATTTTTTTTTTCACAAAATACTAATTTAAGGGTAAATTTTAGATATAGTATCTTATGTGTAGTATATTAGGTTTACAAGCAAATTCAAAATTTCAAATATATGATTGCATTGACTAAAGAAGCATAAACAATGTTATCTTTTTTTAAGAATAACTTATATTAAAACAGTTATGCATTTGAATTTGATTAAAAAATCTAATGTACTGTATAAAAGGTACTTACTAATTACTATATTTAAGTTTTATCTAGTAAGTAACATCAACATGTTGTGCTCCCTACTCTCATGTTAAATGTGAGAGAAGAGAGCATCATGTCGAGAACACTTAATAATTACTTGTGACTCGTGAGTTTGGTGTTTCCGTAGAAGCAATGTGAGAAAAATTAATGATGCTAATTCACATGGAAATAGACATTCCTCTAATTATTGTACTATGGTTTATCATAATTGAGAAAGTATAAAGACACAACAAAATGTCATAATATTTTTACCTCATCCTTGAGGTGGGTCCCAATAAATATTTTATTATTTTATTTTAACATAGGATGGGGTTGACAGCCTGACGCTTTAATTGTTGTGAAAAATGTTGAGAAATTTTGTTGCCGTCGTGGAACAAGTCATCATAATAAGTAATTATAGTAATACATTAAAAAATCACAAATTTTATCACAACTATCATAAGTGGCCGTTTGTAACGTAGTAAGTTACTTTCATGAATCCATAATTTTATTTTATCATTCACAAGGTGTATGACAAAAATAGTGATATTTAATTTACTAAATTTCAGTTTTTTAATCTTTTTTTTTGGTAGGACGTTATGACCAAAAACAGAGAGCTATCGAGAGAGGAGGAAGTTGAGTTATCCAGGAGCAAGAAAAAAGTTAAAGGACACCATGCTAATTTCAACAACGTTTTAAGCAAGAGTGGGCATTCACAGGGAGGCCAAACCCCGTGGGGGGATGCAAAGAAAACTTTTAAGGATAAATTGGTGGGAGAGATCCCAGGAGCTTATGCCAAGGCTTTTGATTTCTCAGACCTTATGGACATGAAGGCGGAGTCAGATAAGGAAGTGGAAGAGCTCCGTGAGGGGCTAGCAGCGATGAAGCTTACGAGGGATACCAAACTTCGTATTAGGAAACCGTGGTCCAAAGCGTTGATCATTAAGCTTTATGGCAGAGCGATAGGACTCGGTGCTCTCCAGAGTAAGCTCAATATGCTGTGGAAACCGGTTGGGTCATTGGACTGTGTTGATCTTGGTAAAGAGTTCTATTCAGTTAGATTCTTGTTGAAAGAAGACATGGATGCAGTTCTTAAAAATGGACCGTGGTTCATTGTGGGGCATTTTTTATCCATTAGGCCTTGGGAACCATTTTTCAAGCCAGAATGCGCTAGTATTTCGTTTATTGTGGTCTAGGTTAGGCTTCACGCACTACCTATGGAGTTGTATGAGGCGGAAGTGCTTAAACAAATTGGTGAAGCCATAGGAAAGGTGCTTCGGATTGACTCCTGATGATGCTACAAAATTATACCACCTTAAATTGTCCATATGGCTCGTCTACAGAAAGAGAAGAAAGATAAGGAAAATGAGCATAGCCAAGTTACCTCGTCCCTTCTTTAGGAACGGACGAGTAATGTCTCGTCCGTGGTTCCTTTAGGGCGGACGAGGATGGTCTCGTCCGCCACAGAGGACGGACGAGGAAAGCGTGGTCTTGCCGTGGCTCGTCCACCCTTAATTAGGGATAGACGAGCCAAGCATCCTTAACCAAAAAGGATCGAAACCTCCATTTGCTCGTAAAGGGGCATCGGTTCAGATGAAACGACGTAGATGAAACGACGTCTAAGGAAGTTGTGGAAGTTACCTCCGATTTCGGTGAACTCCTTGGCAATAGGAACGGTTATCAAAGCCAATAACCGTTCCACACACTATATAAACGTGATCCTGCGTAAAGGTAAGGGATTGGAACATTTTTTTACTTGGTTTCTAAAGAAGGAAGAAAACACTTTAGATATTTCTCCTCTCCATTCAAGCCTTCTAACTTCATCATCGGAGGGTTATAGGCCGGCCTCCACCGGTCTCCAC
This sequence comes from Quercus suber, assembly GCF_002906115.3. Lineage (NCBI taxonomy): Eukaryota > Viridiplantae > Streptophyta > Magnoliopsida > Fagales > Fagaceae > Quercus > Quercus suber. The sequence goes on along the minus strand of NW_027070016.1, from coordinate 88,376 downwards.
TCTGATTGGTTTTGTTTTACAGGACCCAGTTTTCCAAATTGACGAAGTCTGAAGATTTCCAACCCACTGATCATCCAGTATTATCAAATGCTATTAAAATTCTATTTCATATCTCCTCATAATCAATGGCTAGAGTAGAATTCTATCTCAAAAAAAAAAAAAAAAAAAATGATTCAACTTCATTCTTCCAAAGAACCACAATTTTAAAAAAATATATATGTTCATATGCAGTTCATTAGTTATCAAATATCATAAAAATACTATAATTCAATGATTTATAAATTTGATTGTGATAGTTATTTACATATTCAATATGATATTCTTAATAAGTGTATTTTTTTAATTTATAAATTTATGACATTAGCTAAACAAATATTTAATCTAAATTGAGCTTAGAGAAAATTCAATTAGATTCTTAATTTTGCGCCATTTGTTTTATTTAATTTTTAATGTTTGGGTCAAGTGAATTATTGAGTCTAAATATTGAAAAGTCCAAATCCAATTGAAGTCTAATTTTATGTTATGTGTCTATTTAATTTTTTAAATTTTTTAGAAAGGGAATTATTGAGTACAAAAACCGAAAAGTCTAAATTCAATTAAATATTTTTAAAATGTATAATTTAAAAAATATGTAAGCTAATTGCGTGTATAATTTAAATTTTATCTAAAAAAATGTATAATTTGAACTGTATAATTGCAATTGTTTTTTAATTGTATTTGTGTATATGCACGGGTTATACATTAGTTTTTATAACATTTAAAACCCTAAAACAAATGATCCCCACAAAGGAAAATACAAAATGTCAATTCTTATTTTTCAACTGTGGGTCAATTTCTAGGTCTGTTTTTGGCCCTTAAAACGGTATATTCCAAAGTTTTGGTAAACTATAAAGTTTTAGATCTTCAAGTCCTCTTTTTGTGGTGGCAAAAATCAAGTCAAGCCGACATCAGAGTAAAAATATATGGCCAAAATACCAAAACTAGTCATAATATTTCCATGCCAGGATTTTTTCTATTCTTTTTATGTTTCCACACATTTTTCACTCATTAAATTCTTCAAAAAGACACTTCTCAATTGATCTTCACCCTTGGATTCTCTTAGCTTCATGTCTACATGCTTAATTCATTAGTTTTAACCTCCAACAAAAGAAAAATACACATAATGTTATATTTTAGAGAAACTTGCAAACTCTCATATTTACGTGTAAGTATAGGAAAAAAAACACAAAATAGATGTGATAATACTAGCCAAAACGAAGTTAATATTACACTTTTAAGCTATTATTAGTCTCTCTCTTTTTTGTACATATTCACATGTTAAATACGTAGTACATAGATACTCACATGCTAGCTATGTATTACTTTGTAACATAGTAAACTATCACATGTCCTGTGTGTGAGTATATTTTATTTTTAATTTCACATGTTTTGCTTGTAAAAAATTCTTTGCCATAAATATTCACATAATATGTTATATGTAAATAAATACTCATATATAATCTTTTTTCTCTTAAACTTTAATGTTGGAATTAAAATTAAAATGGGGTACTATCCTTTGGATAGGTGGAATGGGGTGCCTAACACTTTCCCCACTCATAACCAAATTTTCAAGTCCAAGATCTTTGGTTCGAGACTTTGGTTTACCTTAATTAATTAATTATCCTTGAATTGGTTTTTAGTTAATTAGGAAACTAAAAAAAAATTAGACAAATAGGTGACCAATCACACCTAATACAAAACCAATAGTTAGTAGTGACTCCTAAAAATAAAATAAGAAAAAGAGACTTACAAACGCACCTCACCTAAGAAACACATGCACACAAAGAGCCACGTCACCAAGGACCCAATGTGCGACAAACCTAAAGCCTTTTTTGGGGTGTTCACACTATCACCTTAGGGCCATAGTATAATATAATCTTGTAGAGCATGTCTAGGAAAGCGGTCGAGTGTGAATGAATTAACATGGGTTTATTTTTTAGAACACAACATTCATTTTATAGCCCATAGCTCATGCAGTTATGAAGAATTTGTTTTTCGATATAATCATGAGTAAATTATATGGTATGGGATTAAGTGTTGCTTTGAGTTTTGAATTCATGGGGATCAAAGAAACTTGATTGGGTGAGATCAAATAATATAGGGTATAGACAAGATATTATGGGTGATGTACTATGTTAGTTTAGATGCTGACTTAATTTAGTACTCCTACCCTACACCTTCTCGTCAAGTTGCACACTCTGTTTTCTATATAAAGAGCGGATTGGACAAAAGATTAAAAGGAGCCAGTTTTGACTATGGTACCCAATGTGGACAAGTGAGAGATGTTATTAATTGGACTGGATTTGACTAAACCTATAACCTATGGCCCATGTATTTTCCACATGGGTTATTGAATATGTGGGCTTAATTTGATGAGTTCAAATTTAAACTGATCCTAAGTAAGTTGTCAAAATTAGTGATCTGTTGTGGAGCGATTTAAGATGAGTAGAGTGTTTTTAAGGGTCACTCATCTTATAGTAGTTTTATCCCTATTTGTATTTAAATACATAACAGTCAGATTACGATAAATTAGGAGAAACAACATATGTATAGTTTTTGTAAATGCTCTCTTAAATAGATTGTCTCTTTCTAGGGATACCATCTACAATGCCCTAGGATTTAGAGTATGGAATATATGGAGAGACCCTAGTAGCCCATCCGGTGACTTGAAGTTATTCCAAAAGGTGAAGAGACGTAAGAAAGAATTTGTAAAGCACGTAAAGAGTGAGATTCGGCAAATTTATGATTTGTTCTACCAAGGTATGTGCACATACAATCTATTTAATTTATTCTTCAACAAACGGTCTAGAACATTTAATTTATTCTTCAAAAAAAAAAAATCTAGAAAATGCAATACAAATTCACGAAGGAATTGGATTTAGCAATTGAAAAACCTCAGCCATAGTCGACCTTTCTCTTCGTACCTCACTAGCACACATTTTTGCAATTTCAAAATACTCTTTCACATGGGCCTCTATTAGGCCATCCTCCCTCAAAATACTACCATCCACCATTAGCATATGCTTATCTTGGGCCAGCATTTTCCTGGCCCATTGGACTAGCCCAACCTCTTTCCCGTCCAAAAGGGTTGGCAAATTGGGGCGCTTTCCAGCAGCAATCTCCAACATTAAGATCCCAAAATTGTAAACATCAGCCTCGGGCCAAAATGGCCCAATACCACTTATTTTTGAAATTTTTAGGAAAAAAACACTGTTTCGGAAATAAATAGGAAACTACCACTTTTTCAAGAACTCGAGTTTCAGAAACTCGAGTTCCTCTCAATTTTGCCACCGTGGCGCTGCTGAGCTGGAATTTGGGCGATTAAAAAAAATTATGTGGTACTCGAGTTTGGTAAACTCGAGTTCCATGCAACACAATACTCGAGTATACTAAGCTCGAGTAAGTTTTATGAATAAAATGGAAAAAAAAAAATTTACACAGTACTCGAGTTTACCAAACTCGAGTACTGTGTAAATTTTTTTTTTTTTTTTTTTTTTTTTTTGTTTGGAGATAATCGAAAAATAAATATAAAGATAAAAGTAAGTGGCTTTTTTTATGTTTTTATTTATTTAAACAGAAGCATTGTAAAATATAGAGATTTTAATTTCAAAATATGAATTTAATTTCTACATTAATTAAAATTGTTCATTGTTTTCTCATAAAAATTATTCACTATTTTCTGTATAAACTATTTATACGATTTTGCATAAAATTATTTTCTGTTTAGCATTATTTAATAAATTGTTCACTCTCTTTTCTGCATAAATTATTTTCTGTTTACTGTTTAAAAAATTATTCACTGTTTTCTCATAAAACACCTAGTGAAATCGTGTTTTTAAATTTAAACGCCAAATCTAAATGCTTTTTCATGTTTGAATTTCACAATAATCGAATATATTTTTCTGCATTGATAAAATCTATTTCTACATTAATAAAATTTGCTCTCTACACATCATATTTACTGTATATTCAAATCTACTTACTGCATTCATAAAATCTGTTTTTTGCATTAATTAAAACTGTTCACTGTTTTCTCATAGAAATTGTTCACTGTTTTCTCATAGTATTCAGATTTGGCTTTTAGGTTTTAATTTTCTGTTTTTAGTTGGGCTATAGCTGTTGATTTGTAGATAATTTTTGTTTGCAGCAAATATTTTTGAAATTCATACATATATTTTTTGTTTTGGTTGGAATTACTTAGGTTTTTCAAGTTAGAATGAGTTTTGAGAAGGACAAGGATGTGTAAACTCAGGATGATTAGTACATTAGTACAGAGTTTTAAATTGAATTTTCACAATTTTGTACATTTGACGACTTCAAATTTGGAAACAAATTTGGATGATCTGTACATCTAATGTAATTAATTTTCCATTAAGTTTACTTAATTTGGTATGTTCTTCAATTTTCATTTGAATTTTCACGATTTTACACACTCAACAAATTCGAATTTTCAACAAATTCGTACTATCTGTACATCTAATGTACACAAATTTTCCTTGAGTTTTCACAGTTTTGTACATTCAACGAATTCAAATTTTTAAATAAATTCATATGATCTATACATCTAACGTACATACTTTTCCATTGAATTTTAATTATTTTGTACTTTCAACGAAATCAAATTTCTCAACAAGTCTAGACTATCTGTACATCTTATGCATACCTTCACGATTTGGTACGTTCATTGATTTTCCATCAATTTTTCTCGAATTTCTACATTTAACTAATTCAAACCTTTTTACAAATTCGAATTTTTCGAGGCATTTACCATTAGGTGATTTATACGAATCATTCATTTTTCTTTCATGGAGTTTGTCCATTATTCATATGGTCACATATTTAAAAAAACACAAAAACCATTTAAGTGCAATAACTGCGCAATGCTAAAAATAGTTATGCAGAAAACAGTGAACAATTTTATAAGAAACAGTGAATAGTTTTAATTAATGCAAAAAAAAAATGGATTTTATGAATGCGGTAAGCAACTTCGAATATACAGTAAACATGATGTGTAGAGAGAAAATTTTATTAACGTAGAAACAGATTTTATCAATGCAGAAAAACAAATTCGATTATTGTGAAATTTAAACATAAAAAATTATTCAGATTTGGCTTTTAAATTTAGAAAAAACAATTTCACTAGGTATTTTATGAGAAAACAGTGCACAATTTTTTAAATAGTGAACAGAGAATAATTTACACAAAAAAGAGAGTGAACAATTTTCTAAATAATGCTGAATAGAAAATAATTTTATGCAGAATACTATAAATAGTTTATGCAGAAAATAGTGAACAATTTTCATGAGAAAACAGTGAACAGTTTTACTTAATGTAGAAAACAGTTTTACTTAATGAACAGTTCTACATTCAACTAATTCGAACTTTTTTACAAATTCAAATTTTTCGAGGCATTTACCGTTAGGTGATTTATACGAATCATTCATTTTTCTTTCATGGAGTTTGCCCATTATTCATATGGTTACTGTAGGATACACTTTCTTTATGTAAACCCAAAGACAATTAATTTGTAGAGTATGGGTTGAAGAACTAGAGTTGACAAGAGATTCACAACAAAGGATTATCACTCTTCTTTTATTTCTTTCTCAGTTTTCCATACATTCCATGGTTTGTAACAAACCCTCTCTCTCTATTATATAGCCATTCTCATCCTCATCTCTACCGTCCACGTGCTCCCCATCCATGGATTTGCTCAAGTACCTGTCCCGTCAGGCAGCTTCTTTTCATCTCTGTGAGTGGCGGTAGGTTATGGAGCACTGTTCAGAGGTTTCTCCACATAAATGCGGCCAGAAAAGCTGTTGCAGTGCATTGAATACGGTGGCAGCAACCTTTCCCTCAGATATTTCCCCATCCTTATCGTTCCTGGGTATGTTTTGAGCTTATCTTGATCAGGTGAAGTCCTCGACAATCAATTAGACTTTTCCTCTACTCCTTTAGTCTCCAATATCACATCAAAGTAAGACATCTTCCTCGGACAGGTGATGTCCTCCTCGGACTGGAGATATCCTCTTCGGACAGAGATGATTCTCCATAGGAGGATCCCACTTCACTCTGGGCCCTGCATTCTCCGCATCTTTCTCTTCGGATGTGAAACAGTCCTCTCCTGGATGTTCGGCCCATCAACTTGGGCCTAATGCCCTTATCCCCCACAATAGCCCTCAAAATTTTATTTTTTCCCACGCAAACGGGGAGAAAAAATAAGATTTTGATTTGGTACGCGGGAATGGGTGGATAAGAGTGAAAATAAACTAAAACAAAAGAATCCAACAGAGGTAAAAAGTCATGAGTGCCCCTATTTACACGCGTGAGATTGTGGGGACGCGCGTCTCATTATTACCGCAGCAAATCTCTCCTTCCCAAAGCAGCGTGTCAACTACTTCAGGCGGCTGTGTCCCTTGCATCCAACGGTGGATGATTGATCAAACGGGTAGGGTTTACCCTCGTAATTCGAGCGAGATGAATGATACCGCTCCGTTTGTCCCATATATAAACCTCAGCAAGCAGTTACTTTTCTTACTTTAATCACTTTCATAACGTTCAGAGCATTCTCAGAGTCTCTGGAGAGTTCCCTTCTTCAAAGTCACTTCACGCCCACTCTGATCTCTGTGTTCTCTGCTTTCAAGATCCCATCCCAAACTACATTTCGAGTTAGGGAGTTCACTTTACTCGTGCTAGTGTAAGTCTCGGTGCCTCCTACACCTTTCTCTTCTTCTCGGCTGCCATTCCCTTTCACTAACACCACTCCTACTGTTGCGTTCGATCTTTTACAAATGGGTAAATTCCAATATCTCGTCGATAGTCCGGCGTGATTGAGGAATTCAAGAAAACCCACCATATCCCACAGGGGTAAATCTAAGGTATTGCCCCCCAGAGGGATTACTGTTAGCCCGACAAGAAGGAGAGATCATAATTCCTATGATCGCCTTCATTGAAGGGGAATGACCCTTTCCATGGGTCCCGTGACCCTAAACTACCTTCGTAATCATAGGCTCTCTCCCGATCAGTGCGCGCCCAACACCTTTAAGGTTTTAGGGGCTTTGATGCCATAAACGAACAATTAGGCCTAGGGCTAACCTGGCACGACTTAGTATACCTGTACGAGTGTCGTGGCCAAAAAGGGGCGGTTATTACCTTAAATCCCGGTCCGATGTCGTGAGGCTCTTCTCCTGCCTTCCTAAATCCAATAAGGGGATGAAAGACGATTATCTGATCGTCTCGGGCGCATGGCACGATGGTCTACACTGCCCGACCGAGCCAGGAGAGCCAGGTGTGCCTTCTCGGACTCAGGTCTTAACCATAGTCTTAGGTTTTCACTGTTTAGCAGTTAATCCTTGTCTGTTTCTTCCATCTGATTTCTGAACTGACCAGGTGTGTTTGTTTTGCAGATAAGACACATACTGCTCTCGGCTGAGCCTTTACCAACGTGCCTGCCCTCACTATCTGCTGCGCTCGAAATATACGTCAGCGAAGACGGACAGTTGAGGTCCGTCCCACTCATTCTCGGTTACACCCCTAAGAAGGTAGACGTCCAGCCAGCGGGGANTTAAGTTTGTTTATTAAATATGACTACATTTCAAAATCAATTTCTCTACGCTTGAAATTTGCATATTTATTAATTGTTTTGTTTGGTATTGGAATACCCAACTTGACGGCTGTTTATGGCAAAGTCAATAAGAGTTTGCAACCCAGGTAACTTAATCCATTTATATAGTCTAATTTTGGTCTTACCTTCAATCTTCTGCAATTTAGTTGTTGGGTCATTCTATATTGGCATTGGATAAAGCTTGAAGATATATTTATTCTATAGTATTTACTAATTCTTTTCTACAGTAATAGTTATTAAACCAAATATAAAAGCATGTTATGATAACTGTAATATATTAGTTCTTAATATTTATATTTTTCATATTATAATGATCTTATGTGTAAATTTTTGACAATTTGTAAACAACATTTTTCATTGGAGCCGATTTAGCCTTCAAATAGGTTAAATTAGACAAATATTTAAGCCTGAACGTGTTAACACTTAAACTTAAATCTGAAATTTTGCAGATTGTACATGTATGTGTTTTAACTTTAAATGTGTTTGAAAAAAATATTGATTTGAGATTGACGTATTCTCTTAGAGACAGCCATTAAATTCGCCATTATTGGGGAAGTTTGCAGATTGTACATTTGTGTTTTAATGTGTTTAGAAAAATGAATTGACGCATTCTCTTAGGCTTTGACTGCATGATAACTAACTGTCTATTTGAGTTTATCTAATGGCATAATTCCACACTATAACTATTTCATTTTTCATTCATGTACTTTGAATTCCGAGTTTTAAGACATCACATGCATCATCTGAGCCTATACTATTTCTCATTTGCACTATTCACTTTGATGGTACAAACTTGGTATTATAGAAAAAAAAAAAAAAAAATGTCTTACCTTAATATGGCTTCATGACTGAGTAAGATATGTATTTAAATTATGAAACTTTGTGATCAATTAGTATTCTAATCATACACCACAAATGTGTAATACTAATATCCATATTCCCAAGTCCCAAGAGGATTGATTTTTACCTTTCGTGCCTACTTTGCTTTAAGTGGATGTGGTTTAAGACTAATTGTGAGAGTTAACACAAATCTATCTTTTGAGAAAAGAATATATTTATCTTCAAAAGGAAGATAAGCAGAGAACTTACTAGATAGGACTGCTTCATTAATAGAAAAAATATTCCCCAGAACCAAAATTTATTTGCAAAAAATCAATGAAACTCGAATGGAAAGAAATGCAACTTAGATTTATGGGAGAAGCTGTGTTTCATTTTTGTTTAATATAATAAAAGTCTTGGAGGTGATAAATGTTTGTTTGTCAGCCCTCTCTTTAATGCTATTACTTGGGTTCTCTTTTAGAATTAGTTTTTGTTACTGCCAATTGGCTTTTCTTTCATATTTTCTATTAAAATTTTTTATTGCCTTTCACTCTATTTGCATAATAACCAAGATTAGGTACTTAAAACTTTTGTTTTAATGGCAGACAATTGCGGACAATGTGTTTTGTTATTGTACTTTTATGGTTGCTGGTGTATGAATTGTATTAACAAAACTGACAATGAGTGGTTGCTATTAAGTTTGCAAGTTTGCTTGTAATTCATTTAGTAGACCATGTTTGGTTGGAGGGCACATCCTAATCTTTGAAGTTCACACTATAGAATACATTCGATCATAATCAAAATTTTCCGATAGTTTACATTAAAAAAACTGCAAAGATGCTCTATGTATGTACTTCTTTTATACAGAATAGGTACAATGTTATTCTAATAATTATTGTTTTGTTCCTTAAGCTCATTGGCATATCTGGCTGAATTCCAATGAGCCAGAAAATTGTATTTCCTAACAGCTTTGAAGTCGTGGAAGCTTTGGCTGCAGAGGGACCGTGATTTTATTTGAGATAGTTGTGGATAGAGTGCCACCACCACTGTTGAGCCAGCTTTCTGCCAACGTCCAGTTTCCTGCCACCTTCTTACCACCAAGATTGCAAAGAGAAACCCCTTAAGAGAGAGAGAGAGAGAGAGAGAGAGAGAGAGAGAGAGAGAGAGAGAGAGAGAGAGAACTTAAGACTGCCTACCACCACTCTCCATCTCTTGGCTCTCCCCCCCTCCCCAAAACAATCCTAGATGTTACTTAAGCCGGTTATGGTGAGTTTTCTTTGATTATTATTATTATTAGAGTATTATTTTAAACATTTTTCCAATGAATTTATGTTGGTTTGTGGTTGGTATATTTTGGGTAGTTGGGGATGTTATGACATTTGTTTGTTGCAAATGAGGCAATTAAAATCATAATGATATTTGGGAAATATAAAATGTGATAATTTACCTATTGTCAGATTGGATAAGTGGGCAAGAAAATGAGTACAAGCTACATTTAATGCTTACCATAAAAAGATTTTTTTTTTCCTTCGATTTAGAGATTTTTATTAGACTAGTTTAAAGGAAAAAGAAATGATAAGCTATCTAACACTGATTCATGTGATTTAGAGCATTTGTATGTGTTATTCGTTTGGAATCAATTTAACATATATTTTTTTGAAACTTCTGATGTGTCCAGGTATGCAAAAAGATCAGCAATGGCGTGGATGCTCACAACATTAGACCCATAAGACTTTTAAGAGAGAAAGGAAGTCCATAAACAAGAGATTAAACTATTTGACTGTTGGTTTATTTTAGGATTATAAATGTTATTTTGAGCTATGAATCTAAATTTGTATTATGTTTTGAAGAAAGGTATTTGTTTTTCCACTATTGTAAGTTTAATTTTTTTCCCCTTATATAAAGTGTGTTAATATATGATACTATGATGATGTATGATTTGATTTACTTTTGATGATGTTAAATAAGAAAGAAAAATACTTTTGAGATGCTATAAAAATACAATAACAAAATTATAAAAAATTTTAAATAAAAATCCCGTGCATTTGCACGGGTTAAAAACTAGTATATATAAAGTATGAACAAGACTATATTATGTTTTTTATTTACTTTATCAATTGTGAGTTAATTGGCATTCATAATTATATCTTTATGCTATCTTTTGGCTATCCAACTAATGCTATCAAAAAAATTCAATAGTCTGTACAGAATTTTATTTTAAAAAAAAAAAAAAAAAAAACCATGACCTAGATAATTAGTAAAATACGGTACATGTAAAGTATGATATTCAGTATCTTTAAGAAAAGTTCATTTAAAAAATTCAGTACAAAAATACGGAAGTAAGAAAAAAAAAAAAGTTATATGTATGATATGTGTATAGGACATTTGTTTTTAAAAACTTCGCAATCAAATATACGGTAACATCTATATCTATATAATAACTTATAGCCGAAACGTTTGACTTTTTGTTAACAGCGCTTCATTGCACCACATGGCTACATAGACGAGTGACACTTTATATTAAAGAGCACAGAAACATGATGTCTCTTCATTTGGCCAAATGTACAACACGTTTCCTTTTAAAAACACTGAACAAACACAGTTGTATCTTTTAGTGGGTAACTAATTCCGTTTTTCCGTTTTCTGTTTTTTTTTTTCTTCCCGCTGCGAAAACAATTGTGTCTTTTCAGTTTTCAGTTGTGCTTATTTAGTTTCAATGGGTAACTACTTATATAGGCTGTTTACGTTTTGTTTTCTTCTTTCCGTTTTTCCGTTTTTTTTTTTTTTTTTTTCCCCGCTGTGAGAACAAACCCAGCGAAGGTTGTGGACATAAAACAGAGTCCCCTTGATGCTATTGCTATTGGTAATTCTTTTCTTCACAAATATTAGTTGGTCTTGCTTACTCTTGCATTAGTTGGTCTAACTCTTTCAAACCCACACCATTTCAGTGGGTAACTACTTACAGCAAAGGTTGTGGACAAAAAACAAAGGGCCCTTGACGCTACTGCTATTGGTATTTTTTTTTCTTCACAAACATTAGATGGTTTTGCTTATTCTTGCATTAGTTGGTCTAAATCTTTCAAACCCGCACTGATGACTTTTTGTTTTCTTCTTTTCGTTTTGTGTTTTGTGTTTTCTTTGTTCCCTCTACGAGAAGAAACCCAGCAAAGGTTGGGGAGAAAAAACAGAGTAATCCAGCAAAATCACTACGGTAACCTTCCACTAATTTGATAGAAATATTTTTTTCCATTGTCTGTTTTGATTTATACAACTTTACTCAAATTGTTTGTTCTACCTGTTTGTTGTGTTATTTGTTGCATTACAAGAACTGTTCAGTTTGTCAATAGGTTGTGTATTTCTGTTTTTAAATTTTTTTATTTTTTTATAATAACAAATGTTAATAACTAAGACATTCAAATTTTGTGCACACCATGTGTTTGACAAAATGCCTTAGTTACTCTTGCATTAGTTTGTAGCCACTTTATAGTTTGTGCATCTTCGTTTAAGTTGCTATTGGTCATTGACTACTTTTTGTGCATCTTGCATAGATAGCCAATGTACTTAATCAGTAAATTTGATTTCATTTGCCAGATTTTCGTTTGATATAGAAATAATGAAAGGATGAAATGTTGTTCTTTTCAAATTTTTTTATAATAAGTTTGTCAGCGTTAGTTTCAATTTTCAAGCATTCAAATTTAGATAGGTGCTTGGTAGAACTTTGTTTCTAAAGCAAATGGTTGTTCCTAAGCAGATCAAATGAACATGAATGGATTTGGGTGAACATGGCTTATAATTTTTAAAATAAAAGTTACAAATGAAAAATATTTGAGTACTTTTATATAAAATTTAAATAAAAAAAATTAGATATTTTTAATGTTACTTATTCATATCATAATACAATTTACACCATATTCTTTTGACAGTATTATATGAGTGATGCTACAAATGATTCTGTCAACAACTTACCAAGTGAAGAACATGCTAATCCTACAAATGATGCAAATGATGTACATCTCACACCTATTGTAGATCGACAAAAGAGGAAGAGGAAACAAAGAGTCCTTTAACCTGTTGAAGCTTATGTTATAAATTATTTAAACTTTTCTTACAATAAACTAATCACCATTATGGCGTTCTGTTTCCTATTGAGAATAGATAGCTAACCTTACAAAATAGGTGACGAAGGAGGTGTTAAATATTCTGAAAATTTGGGTGTTCTTTTCTTCAACATGTATTGGTTTTATCTGATGGATGCATAATTATACACCTGTTGTTTTCTCATGTTTTTGGCAGTGTTACTAATTGTCAACGTGTGTACTGGTTTTATTTGAAGGATGCATGTTGTCCACCTGTTGTATTCCTTTTATCTGATAAATGCATGATTGTCCACCTATTCTTTTCTCATACTTTTGGCACTTCACTGGTTACTTGCTTTATCCCAACAGCCCCACATGTGTACTGGTTACTTGCTTTTCTCACATTTCATTAGTTGGTCATTGCTTTATTGTGGACTTGTATTGCTTTAGCCCATTGTCTGTTATTTATATTTTCTAAATTTTCTTTGGATTTGTTTATTTGAATTGGTAATCGTATACTTTGTGCACTGAATCTTTGTCCTTACATTCACAGCCCTCTTGACATCCATTATAGGTTGCAGCTGTAGCTTGTAAGTTGATATAATAATAATAATAATAATAATAATAATAATAAAGAAAAAAAGAGAGGAAAGTGAAAATAGGTTCACAAATTGAAATGCGCAAGGGATTTAAAACTTTTTTTTACCAACTACTTTCCCACCTTCACGTCTCTTCAATTGTTTAGATTTTTTTTAAAAAAAATTATAAAATAGGTTGACTCATACTGGATTGTCTACATTATTTCCTTTATATATTAATAACTTAAAAATACTTACTTTGCAAGTCCTACTCTTATTTTTAGATAAACAACTACAAATTTAATTACTACTACTTCAAGTTTGTTAACAATTTCTTTATTTTTTATATATATTGTTCCTATTACATATGATTTCCAGGTATTGAGAATAATTATTAATGTCATCTTTAGCATAAATTTTAGGTCTAACAAATTATTAGTGATAGAAAAAAAATATCAAATTATTAGTATTTTTTTTTCCTCTTAAATTGTAACTATTATCAAATCTCAAGCTCTTGGCTATCACAATGTCTCAGTACATATGATAGATTTTATTACTTTGCAAGTGATAGATTTTATTGGTTTGGTATATAAATTAGGGAAGTTATCAATAGTTTGCCCGTGCATCGCACGGATTTACGACTAGTCTATATATATATATATATAAAAAAAAACCGAAGCTTTTGAAGCTCTCACAATTTTCCACATCATCACTATTTTCTTTTTCTTTTTATTTTAGGTTTTTTACTTTAATGTATTTCCTACTTCATTTTAAACTCTATAAAATAATAAATTTGAATTATTCCTCCACGGCACTAACCCTAAACCTAATACAACTTCTTTTTATTTTACTTATAATCCTACGGTAGAGCAAGTTAGAAAGATTCCCAAGAAGAGGAGGGATCGTTCCATCAAGCCATGTAGCGGAGAGATCAAGATAAAGCAATCTTCGCCAACCCAGAAGGAAAGAGTTCTTGAAGGATCATCAAGACCTTCTTTAAATTTAAGAAGGGCTTCCCTTTCCATGTGAATGCAACCCACAGTGGAGTTGCCAAAACTCAGTTTGCAAAAGAAGGAAAATAAGAGCAAGTAGAAAGGTGGTTTTCATGTTAGCCATCGTTGCTTGGCGATTTACAATGTTGAAGCTTCTTAGAGAGCAACCTTATTGCGAGGCTGAAGGTAATAAAAATTTTCCACCCTTTTGTTTTTTTTTTTTTAATACGTGTTAGCTTGTGTTGGGAATGAATTATCAAAGGCGTCTGGGCAGAATTTTTTTTTAAATCGGTTTTCCCTGCTCTCTTGCATATTGGAGTTTATTGCATTGATTAACAATGTTGATGATTTTTTTTTTAAGGGAATGCCTCAATGAAGGACTGGTAGCGGTAGGTATATATATAATACAAATATATAGAGAGAGAGATTAAAGATTGGGGAGCTGTAGTTTTATTTTTCCCTTCACCACTAATTTGAAAAGGAAAGAAAATCGATCTTTTGAATATTTTTGTTAGTTTATTTGTTTTTCAAATCCTGATGAGAATCACTTTTGCTATGGAATACCAAACATATTTCACCATTAATCTGTTACAAATATATTTGTATTTTAGCGTTCATATACAATGATGCTAGGTGTAATCAAGAAACTATAATAATTTATAATAAATAAAAAAACTAACACATAAAATAATTGTAAACTTTGATTAATGCCTCACCCTTTATTTATTTTATTTTTTTTCATTTATATGATCAATTTGCATTTTTACTCTATTAATACTCTTTTTTGCCTTTCAATTGGTACCTCTTCTTCTATTTTGCATTCATATATTATTTTATTTTTCCTCTTAAGTTGTAACTTTTATAAGTAAAAATTTACAAATTTTGTTCGACTTTTCCGTGCATCGCACGGGTTAGCGACTAGTAATAACTAATAGCTAAAAAATTTTTTTGTTGATTACTCTTTATTGCGCCACATGGCTTGATAATTTAATGACACGATTAGTTTAAAAAAAAACAAAAATTGTATCTGTTCGATTGACTGATTAAATAAACCGTTTCAGGGAAATTTTAAAAAACGTTTGTGTTCAATTTGCCTATATAAATTAGAGACACTGTTTTGTCTTGAGTAGGCACTCGGCAATTACAAAAGATTTCACTTTTCACTTCTGTACTCTTCTCTCTCTCTCTCTCTCTCTCTGAAGATTATTTCCCATCGACAACTCCGAAACAATTTCCATCTTAGATGATGAAATTTCTGAGTCCCCAAGCCCCGTCAACCAGCCTATTTCCATCGCCAACCAGTGAAACGGCTGCAGGTAAAACTGACTTCTTTTATTTTCCCCTTTCAGTTGTAGTGCTTGGGATTCTCTTTTTTAATCTTCATTGTTTGCGTGGTTTTGGTGGCTAAATTTCATTTTTCCTCCCTTACCGCTGTTGTATTGCATTGTTAAAAAAAAAAAAAAAAAAAAAAAAAAAAAACAAAAACAATATTGCAACTTCTGTCATGTTTTTATTATGTTGTTTTACCATTGCATGTTTTAATTTAGACAATGACTTGAACGGTGACTGCTACAAGTCTATGCTTATGGCCCCTTAGTCCCACTGAAACCTCTTCTTCTCTCTCCTCTTTTATTATTATTATTATTTTTTTATTTAAAAAATATATCTTTATTATGTGATTTTGGATAAAACTTGGTAACTTCATCAACTTTTGATTTCATGAAAGTATCTGTGTGTAAGCAATTAGCATTGTAGTTTTAAAGATTTTGTCTTGGTTCATTGTTATTTACATCTTTGTGTTTGTCCTCTATGTGTTTGTTTAAATTCCCCAGTGAATAATTTGATTTAGATTAACCTTTTTCTCTTCTCTCTGAATCTTGGGTTTTCCTTTTTCAGATTTAGGACTCAATTTCTGACTGAAATTTTGTTATTGAAATTTAATCTTCTCTACTTATGCAACACAGTAAATTCTCTCTAACCCCCACTACCAATTGAGTTTGGTCCTGTGCTATATTATTGCTTTAGTTTATGTTTTCATTGCTGCATTTGAATTTGGAACATGATATAAACAAGGAGAATAAAGTTGTAATGGGGTTGAAATAAGTTGTATATATTTTTAATCTGTACATGCATGGTATTTGGGGGTTGAGTCGCCTTGCCTTATTGTGTGTTTGCTCTTCTTGCATATATGGCAGTTGGGAAAGAACATTTTTTTTTTGTTGAGAAGTTGCGAAAGAACTTGGTTCAAACAAAACATTTTTCATATTCTAAAAGTGACAAACTTCTGTTTTCATGGATTTTTAAAAGATAATATTTGCATTTATGGTACAGAGTGACATAAAAAATAAAAAAAAATAAAAAAAAATTTTGGCAGGTCCTACGCTGTTTTCTGGATAAAGAGCTGCATGCTTAACTGCATCAAATCCAGGTTTGTTAACAATTTCTGTAATTTTTTAAAAAACAATTTACTGCTGCATTTGTTTTCTACCTATTAGGAATAATTCTTTCTATTAAATAAAAAGAGAAATGTTCTTTCCCAACTTTTGCTAATACTGTTGTTGGGTATTGTTAGTGCTACTTTTGTTAGGTTTTTGCTAATACTGTTGTTGGGTATTGTTAATGCTACTTTTGTTAGTTTTTTGGATTTAATTTTGTGAATTATTATTTGGGTTCATGTGGCTACCACTTAGAAACTTGATTTTAGGGTATAGTATCTCTTCTAGATATAAATTCGAAATTCCTAAGGAATTTTAAATTCTGATTCTTTTTGGTTTCCATTTGGAATTTTATAGGTTCTAATTTGAACCAAGATGGAAAAAACTCCAATCCTCTAATACAACCTTAACTAAAAGATAAATGCTATAAATTTGTAAAGTTATTATAAAATGTGATAAAAGTTATGCTTTTATTTAACAAAATTAATGCATTTCTGACCCGCTAAGAACAACTTTTCACAGTTAGATTTTACACATACTCTTTTGTGATCCTAACACATTATGCCATTAAGGAAAAAAAAAAGTTTAAGATGTTATTAAGGGGAAAAAAAAGTTTAAGATGTCATAAAACTATAGATTTACTATTCAAAATGATGTTAATACCCTTTTTTTATAGTTTCAATAAAATGTTAATCTATAGCGTCCGTTACATGATGATTGCTTTTTATCATTAGACTTAAACTCCTATTTTAAAAGAATAAAAGAAAGATTAAATTTAATAGAATGAAAAACAGATTAAATTTATTTTCCAATAATTTTCCCGTGCATCGCACGGGTTAGCGACTAGTTATATACTATTTTGAAAGTAAATACAGTAATGTTTGTATTAAATAGGAAATATTCTTAGATTTTAATTTTAAATAATCATATGACTATATCAACAAAAATATTCAATGGAATAATTCTTACTAAAACTATTTAGAGTATTAATTATGGAATATTCAATAGATTAAAATATATTCAAAATTCTTCTATGAAATTTTTTACCAGAGGAAGTATAAAAACTATAACATAAATATTATATATCAAATATATTCAATTGAATAATTGGTTCTATGGGAAATATTCATTTAAAATAGAGTTACAATAATAAATAAATAAGAAGAAAGTACATTAAACAATGAGTTTTATGTCTTTGAAAAGTGTGACGTATCGTTTGATTTTAATTTTCAAAGAAAAATGGGTAGGGAAAGAATGGCAAAAGATTAATTTTGATTCTCTATGTTTGCTTGGACTCTTATAATATTGTTGCTTTGCTAGCTAAATGATACGCATTACTAACAAAACACGTATGTACTTTTGGTTTGAGACAAATGTGTCCATTTTCATATAATTGGAAAGGAAATGTGGGACAAGAATTTTATTGAATTTTACAAACATACGTGTACAATACGTGTAACTTATGCGTACTTACTAACTAGGCCACTTATATGAATATTATTAAATTATCTAAGAAATATCTAATTTTTCAAAGCAATCAAAAGTTAAAACTCCCTCTCATTTCTGATTGCAATGATTCTTTTCCTACTAAACTCACTTGTTCACAATTCTTTACACTCTTTCCCATATCACAAATCCTTACAATCCATCTAATTGCAATGATTCTTTTGTTGACTAATCCCTGTCCCTTTATGTGTGGCTTCTCCAACCCTAATGTCCTAAATCCCAATCCTATTTTATAAGACCACACCTTTAAATACACCACTCACAAAACTTTAAAGCTTACTCAATTTAGGATTAAAGTTTGTTTTAGATAATAGGGAGAGGGGGAGGGGGTAAGATTCGAACCATAAATATGAGACACTCTTTATCGCTATTGTTTGAACACTATAGTGAGTTGGTACCTCCCCAAATACTAGTTAGGGGGAGGATGTGGGTTCGAGCGGCAAGAATGACATATTTAGTATGTAGTGTTTTTAATCGCCCTTTTTTTTTTTTTTTTTTTAATCTTGCTTGAGCAAGCCAACTTGTGCTAGCCCATCAGATTTCATTCGTTGAACTGAAAGAGTGTCGAGAAAACACAGCTAGAAAGGAAAAAAGCTTAGAGAATAGTGCAGTTTACAGTAGAGCTTCATTGCTGTAGAGCCAAGCAGAAAATATCAGAGAGGAGCTTTTATTGCTTTGTAGAGCTTGAGTTCTTTTGGGGACTGGAGAAGCAAGGTGTGGCTTTGTGAGAAGCATTTCAACCATTATTTTTAGGCAAGCAGATTGAGATTGAATGATAGAGTTTCATTAGTACCCCCATGTCATTGCCAAGATCATTAAAAAAAACTCATGCTAAGTACTCGATAAAATGCCCCTTTTATTATCATACTCCACATAGCATTTTTCCAATGAGATTCAAGAAGTTCTAGCTTTTTCGATGAGGGAATTCGTGAAGGAAATCACTACTGAAAGATTGCAGAGGTAATGTACTAATGTGGTAGGAAGGCAAGCAGTGTCATTTTATTCTATTTGAGGTCATACTCTCTATTACTTCCTTAATTGACTTACTCTTTTGCATCTATGCATTTGAAAATTCCTCAATCAAAGCATTAAAGATAGTGACAGAAAGTGGAAAGTGGAAAACCAAAGCGAAATTCTCAAATGAAAAAACCACAAAGGGACACAGATAATCCCATAGAAAATCCACTAAATCTGAAACAATTCCAATAATTATCAACTTACAAAAACTTCTAGCACTCTAAAGGATAGTTTGTGATCTAAGTATGTGTATGTATATAATGGAACAAATTAGGAATTGGCATATTGGAAGAAAATTAACTAATTATGTGATTAAAGTTAAACTCATCTTGCTTGAATCATGAATTAAGCTCACTGGTGTTAGGGAATGGGAGGAGCATGTACAACTTATAGCATGATGACATTATTACACTAGAACAAGGCACTTCATGCTAGTGTTGTACGTATCATGATGCTAATGTATATCTTTAAGTGTTAACTGATTGACCATTAGCCACCATCGAGCCATACAGATAGAGTGCTGTTAGTTGCTTTTCCTCCTTTTTTTTTTCCCCCCTTCAAATGTGTTTTTCAATGTTGATCAGAAGTGTCAAATCATTTTACCCTCCTATGTATAGTTCATAGGCATAATGAACCTTCAATGGACAAGAAGAAAAATATTTATGTAAAACAATATGTTGGTAATAAGGTGAAATGCACTTCAGTACCTGCACGCCTATAAAAAATAATGATGGTACCCAACTGGTAAAATATGGCATTGCATCTTTTCCCATAGCCCATAGGCAAATCCGCTTAGAAAGTACAAGACAGCCTAGGATTCTACATGTTAATCAAATATTCCAATACTTTCACAGTGTTCTATTTTGCGATGGCACCTTAGGATAACATATATTACATGTAATCGCCTTAGTTTGTTATAAAATCACATAAAAATCTCTCATTTTCATGCTAAATGTGTGCTTTATTTATCATTATCTACATTATGATTGATATTTGTTGAAATCCTGGTAGGAGTTCCTCCTGCAGCTGGACCAGTATTCAGCTACAAGCTTAGCAAAGGAGGAGTTAGTCTCAAGAAGCTTCGAAGGCTTATCATATTCTACAAGTTTCCCTGCAAGACCAAACCAACTTAGATTAGCATAAGCTGCCTAAAGATCATTGTGAACCAGTTTGGATGGATACTCTTGGGCATTTTTGACTCAAAACTAGCTTTCACATATATCCCTAGGTACTTACAATTGATCTTATTGTAATTTCTTTTTCATTCAGTATATTTCCACTTATGATAAGCTTATTTTTCAATTTATTGACTTATCTATAGTTCTTTAAAACCTCACTCTTTCTAGATACAACTTAATTTACCTATCTTATTCTTTAAGTAAAACAAACCATTGAAAATTTGCTCATCCAACCACATTATTAGCTTTGATCCATTACTGAATCACACAAAAACCCATAAATTGCCAAGGAAGCCCTTAAGCTAAGCAATTCTTTTAGCATTTTATAAGATAGTTCTCAGATACAATTGCCATCATGTTTATACATAATTTAAAATTATACTTCCCCTTGCATTTATTTAACCATTTTTTTTAACTATTTCTCAAGAATCTTGTTTATATACATATTTATCTACATGGCTAAAAGAAAAAGGATAGGTAAAAAATTGAATTGGATTCCATCTGTATGTATAAGAAGAAAGTTGGAAAGTAAAAAAACATACCATAAGAGAGGACCATGACCATATCACTATCAATAACAGTAGGAACTCTATGAGCTACTGTTATCACCGTGCATTCTGAGAATTCCTGCCTGATAATTCTTTGTAGAATGGCATCTGTTGCAGAATCAATGGAAGCAGTAGCTTCATCAAGAACTAGAATTTTATTCCTTTTAAGAAGGACTGTACCAAGGCAAAAGAGTTGGCGTTGCCCAGCACTCCAATTTTCTCCTTCATCACTTACTGTTGAATATACCAGAGTTAACGAATATTACTATCCATATTGCTTTAAAATCACTTTAGAGAAATTGGCATGTTTAAGTCTTATAGTTAGTTATAAAAAGAATCATAAACTGACCTGAAGAGTCTAGCAGATTGGGTAGGCTACTGATTGTTGCCTTAAGCTGACACTTCTCAAGAGCCTATAAATGAAAATGTTAGTTGGGTTGCTCCAAACTTGCAAAGAAAAGAAGACAAAACAATACAGAAGAATTTGTTCAAGATGAGAACCAGTAGGCTTACCTTCCATATTTCATCATCAAAGTAAAGACCTAGAGGATCCAAGTTTGTTCGCACACTACCCTTGAAAAGAGTTGGCTCTTGAGGGATGATGCTGAGTTTCATCCTTAAATCCTTCAAACCAATGGTGCATATGTCAAGCCCATCTACAAGAATTTTACCACTTGCAGGCTCTACCAAACGAAATAAAGCACTAATTAGTGTAGTTTTTCCACTTCCTGTTCTTCCCACAACTCCTACTTTAGTCCCTTCTTTGAAAGTGCAAGTGATTTCCTTGAGAACTAATGGAGCATTTGGACGATATCTTATCTGAAAACCGACCAAAAGAATGAATAGTTGCAGTCAATTTCATCAGTTACAAGTCAAAATGATGGAGGTAGCCGTGTGAAGAACATTAAGAAACTTTTGTCTGACATGCTTCCTTACCTTCAAAGCTTGCAACTCTATCCTACCCATCGAAGGCCATGAAGATGGTGGCCTGTTGTCCTCCACAATAGCAGGAGGCTCTGATGGTATGTGCATGAATTGTTTGATCCGTTCAACTGAGATGAGGTAGTTTGATAAGTAGCAATACCATCGAGTGAAAAAAATTTGGGTGCCTGTTAGTGATAGAGCATAAGAAAGAGAGAGTCCTACAAGTCCTGCAAACCACCCAAGAAAGGAGGAACTATTGAGCAATATTTTTTGAAGGTCTGAAAATTCCTAGCAACAGAAATGGACAGTTCTATTGAAGTTACGAACCTGGAGCTATAAAACTCTTGGGAAGCAATACAAGAAGAAAAGCTGCAGTGAAGAGGGTCAAATTCAGAAGTACTTCTATCCTTAAAACTAACCACTCCATGGCTGCATTTGAATAGAAGAAAAGCCGAGCATCAGTATCAATGAGCATAAGATAGTTCTCAAAAAACTTGTCCGCCATGTTAAATGCTCTAATTGTGACCACTCCAAGTGAAGTCCCAGCAGCATAATTCATAACCGGTGCTTTTGTAGTTCCATTTATCCTTATTAGTTCCCTCGCAGATGGTTGATAATACCCCTTTGAGCAAAAGAAAAAGAGAGAGCTTTGTCATTCCATTGTTGATGAAAGAGGTTAAAGAAACCAAGACTAAATATGAATCATTAGATCTACCTGAATATATTTTGCAGCTACCATAGCAAGAATGGCTACAATAAGAACTTCCCATGTGACAGAAGCCATAATCCCTATTGTAGTCAGAATTTCAATAGTTGCTGCCACTACAAACATAGTGGAGAAAGGTATGTCGAAATCCAAAATACTCAAATCTGATGAAGCCTGCACGAGAAACAATAAGATGAAAGTGCAAAATGAGAACTGGCTCTGAATATAAAATACCCTTCCAAGGATACAAAATACAGTATAGTTTTTTTTTTTAGTTTTTATTTATTTATTTATGGTCGAGAAATAAATAATCTTACTCGGGTCAAAATCCGCCCAACAGGGGTTGAGTCAAAGAATAACATGGGGGCTTTAAAGACGGCATTGGTAAATCCGGTAAAAAAAGCTTTGGAAGCTTTTAATCCAAAATGGGCTGCAAAGAAAGACATTAGGTATACAAAGACAGCGCTGAGTGTTGAAATTGCAGTGTAGACTCCAATCAAAATGCCACTAGTGATTTTAGGAATTTGAATCCCCAGAGCTAGCCAGTAAGTTGCAGCAGCCTGAAGAGCAACAAAACCAGACTGAGTTACTATGCTTAAGAAAAGAAGAGGCAATCCTTTTGAGACAATGATATAATCCCAGAATGGCTTCCATCCAACATCATTAATCTCTGTTTCTTCTTCTTCTGTTAGTTGTACTCCTGGTAGACCATTCACAGCAATCTCCCCCTCACTGTTTTCCTTAGTGAAGCTAGACCCTTGAGACATCTCTGGCTTATCCAACATCTGAGTTTCTTCTTGAGTTTCATCATTTGAAGGACCCAGTCCTGTTATTACATCTCTATGAGCATTCACAAGCTGTTCAAATGCTGCCCCAGCTGTCAAGAGCTCCTCATAGCTTCCTGATTGAGTAATTTGTCCATCCTTCATAACCTATAAAGTTAAGAAACAGAATTATATGACTTACAAGAAAAGTACATAGATATGGGTAACAAATTTATGCATACAAAATTTAAAATTAAGCTGATTTATTAGAACTTAGTTTTTGGTAAACACTTACCAGAATTTTATCAACTTCTGAGAGAAACTCCACTTGATGAGTCACTAGAATGACAGTTTTGTTTTCAAGTGCAGCCATGACACAATCCTGCAAATTCAAATTTTTTACTTGGTTAAGTGAACTACAGCAAAGCTGTGAATTCTTGCTTGATCCTAGATTTCACACGCATGAAGAAACTTAAAGCAAGTTTATTTTACATTAAATAAAATTGCAGCTGTATGAGCATCTACTGCACTAAATGGATCATCAAGGAGATAGATATCGGCATCGTTATATACAGCTCGAGCTAGTTGAATCCTTTGTTTCTGTCCTCCACTCATGTTAAGCCCTCTCTGACCTATTTCTGTGAGATCACCATGGTTGAAATTATTGATGTCCTTGTCCAAAGCACATGCTTTTATGGCCTTCTCATATTTAGTCTTGTCCATAGGCTTTCCATATAATATGTTATCGCGAATAGTCCCACCTTGGATCCAAGAAGTTTGAGAAACATAGGCAATGGATCCAAAGGCATTAACCTGTTAGTGAGCAAAAAAGACCAAAATCAGTGACAAAAAATTCAGTTGCAAAATTACAAACAATCAGTCAGTTTTTGACTCACTGTTCCAGAAATTTTTGGTATCTCTTCTAGTACAGCATAGAGAAGTGATGATTTCCCAGCCCCAACTGGACCACAAACAGCAACTTTCTGCCCGCATCTTATTTCCAAGTTCACATCTCTTAGAGTTGGAATCATTATTTCAGGATCCCAACTGAAATTGCCTGATTGCATCTTTACGCTCTTATCCGAGTTCTGATAGGGGATTCTCCTTAATTCATAATTTTTAAGCTCATCATCAAGCAGAAAAGCATTGAGACGATCAAAAGATACCTTCACTTGGACCAAAGAAGAAAGAGCTTCTGGTATCATTCTCACAGGCTCCCCCGTAGTCCTCAATGATGCAAGAACTGTGAAGATGGTGCTAGCATTTAGAGGGGCACTTCCAAAAATAATACATCCCAAGAAGACCACTGAAGAAATGATGGTTGGAGATATCCAATACAACAATGTGCCATAAGCCCTTGCAAGCTGAGTTTCAGCCAACCATTTGAACTCATTTTCGCGGAGGGATTCAATCAAATTCTTGAATTTCTCTTCCCATGATTGCAACTTTATGATCTTCATACTGTTTAGGATCTCGGAAGTGGATCTCAATCGCTCATCTTGGGCAATCATAATCTGAGTTTGACACTTCTGTAGCATATTTGCGAAAGGCACGTTAAGGATTCCACATATGAGAAGAGGAACTAGGCCTGTAAGTGCACCTAGACCCACAACCCAGAAAAGAATGCCAATGGCTAGGAAAAGTTGCAGTACAAAGCTCCATGATGAATGGAACCACCAAAGAAATTCACCCATTCTATAGGCATCAACTGCAATATAATTCACTATCTCCCCAGTTGAGTGCCTTCTCCTTCCTAAACTAGAAAGCTTTAACTGCTTTTGGTAGACTGCCACCATTAAGGCTGATCTCATTCTCATTCCTGACCTCCTTGAATCAAAGAACCAGTGCCTTTGAGACAAAGACTCAACTAACTTGGTAAAAACTAGACACCCCACAATAGAGAGACCTTCATCCAGGTTCCTCTCATTGCCATTTGCATAATTTACAAAAGCATAGAGTATTAGAGGAGAAACTACTACAGCAATTGTCCTAAGAAATGCACAAATGCCTATGAATATATTCTCTTTCAGGTAAATTTTTGCAATGGCCCGAAGAACGAAGTTCCCGGTATTGTTCGAGTTTGTTTCCCTTAAAAGAGAATCCCATGCATGAGCAAACTTTTTGTAGGCAAATTTGGCTTCATCTTCAGGAACTACGGGGGGGATGTCTTCAAGAGCCAATCGTTTTGAGTAGCCCAAGCTAAGTAAACTATTAATCCAAGAAAATGTCAATTTTCCAATAAAACTAGCCTGGTCTAATTCTATTTGCCTTTTTTCAGCCTTTTTGGCTAATAGAGGTTCAGATAGATTGTTTTCTAGATTATGTTGAGAAACAAAGTGAATTAGGTTCCTAAGGGCACAGAGGAAAAGTAGAAAGTTAATAGACCAAGGTACTATGTCCAAAATTTCAATGCTGCTACGTGTTATTAGTAGAATTTGGACATTCAGAATTGAAATCAATAGAAAAGAGAATGCCCACCAAAAAGAGTTAAGAAGACTGATCCATTTGGACCATTGAGAAAGCAGGGAAACAGTAAAAGAGATCCAAACCGTTCCTCTAACAAAGTAAACCAACCAGCTCATATGATTGAATTCGTCATTTTTGGCCATTAGATTCCATAAACCCACACTAAAATAACCAATGCTACAAAGAGCACAACACAGTGAAACTACCACCAAAACCCAATCTTTTCTGCTACTTCTTGTAGAACATTTTCCTATGATAGCTATGATCAAAAATAGGTAGAAAGCACATAGGAAGAATAGGTTTACACCATCTACAATTGTTCTTTGAAGGCAGTAAGAACCCAAATAAAGTTCTTCACAAATCAATGAGATGCCCCCTGCATATACATCAAAAGAGAAACCATAAGAACAGCAAAGATTCATGCTAGAAACACAGGAAAGTTGGAAAAATCAAAACAAATAAAATAGTGACGCAAAAGTAAAAGCTAATGAGTTTGCCTAGAACGCATTAACTGCAATTCATCGATAACAAAGCAAGAACGAACAATTGAAGAAAAAAAAAATTTAAAGCAATAGAACAAACAACTGAAGAAAAAAAATTTAAAAGAATATTCAAAATGGTAATTCATTTATTGCTTGAAAAATTATTGTACATGCCATAATAGGCAACCATTTAATTATTTATTTATTTTTACAAACAACCATGTCCAAACCTCTTCGCCTTTCTAATTATTCTCTTGGGTGTATGTAATCCCCTCATCTCACATGCACCAGGTTATTACAAGGAAAAATCCCATAAGGGTGGCCCTAACATGCTAGTATGATGGTTCAAACCCAAGATCTCATATATATCATAAGACCTTAGGAACTACTAGCGGTTGGCATCAACCTGAAATGTCTTACAGCGAACAACATAAATTCTTTACTTAATTGTAGAAGAATAAAATCTATAACCCAACTTTTCCATCTTCAAAAAAAAAAAAAAAAAAAAAAAAACCTTCTGTAACCCAACTCACTGCAACACATGCTTACTTAATGGTTATTAAGGGGAAAGGAAACAAAAAAACCCTTCACACAGAGAAGGAAGATTGCATGTACCAAGTGAGCTCCCCAAGGAAATCATTGCTGGAAGAACTTCTATGGTTCACTTGGCACCTCTAGAAGCGCACCAGCCTACTTATCATGTATGAAGTCAAGAATAAGAAGTGCCCCCACGTAGCTTCCTCGTAGCATATTCCCATCCAATTAATGCTGTCAGAATCATCAAAGCTCAACCAGTCACTCCCTTGTCATCATTTTTTTTTTCATGTTTGGCACATTTATTTCTTTGTCTGATTGTGTGTCATTTCCTTTCATTAATCATTCTAATAGAACGTGGAGGATGAGGTTATTCATGACCAGTTCAATACGTCTATAACTTCAATAAATAAATTTAAAAAAATATATATAAGTCCATATAAATCTCCAACACTTCGTTTTCTTTTTCTGTTTGGGTAGAGAGAGAAATCATTAACCAAATAATTGGAACTGTCTAAGGTACTTTAAGCCTTCTTATTGAACAAAAAACGTTTATGAAAAGTTATTTAATACTTCAAGCTTTTTTGGGTAGAAAGGGAAATCATTAAACAAACAATTAGAACTGTGAAAGTTTTCTTTTTTAACACAACCACATCTTTGGGAAATTATTTCAAAGACAACAAAGTTCCTTTTGACTGTATTAGGGAATAAATTCAACATATTGTTGCATTGACTAATAAAGCATAAACAAGATTATCGTTTGTAAAACAATTGAATTCAATACAACTGTCTTTGAATTTAATTGGAGAGTCTAACGTATTGCACCTAAAAAATTTATACCTAAGTCTTAACTTAAATTCAATACTTGAAAAGAAAAACTTATCCTCTTGCTTGAACCTTAAAATATTTTATAATATTTTTAGTGAAAATATCTAGAGTTCTCTCTTTCCCCGCTATATATTTAAAAAAATTATAAACAAGATTCAATACCATGTTTTTCATTTAATTTATCAATTGTGACTTGTCAGTTAATTTTTTTTATGAGAAAAAAGACTTTATTAACGACAAACCAGATTACACATAACAGACTCCTTCACCAAAGCAGCCTCTAAACAGGGAGGGCAGCAACCAACACCAAAGGACCCCACGAAATTAAGCTGCACCGTTCTCAGCTCTAGAGACCCAACTGAAGGAAACACCTTGAAAGCGAGAGATGATGACAACTATATTCTTTTTTTTTTTGGTAACCGAAAAATGGGTAGAGGAGGATAACTCGTATGGCTTCCCTAACTGAGCATGACCATAATAGTACCATATCCGCTCTCAGGTCTGGTTCGTGAGAAACTCACTTATTATTCTTTATTTTTTAGACCGTTTTGGATAGAAGTGGGATATAAGGAGTACCAACACATAGTTAGCTGTTTGAGTCTCGAACTCAAGTCCTAAGACTTGATGGCCCAGTATCTTACCAACTAGGCCATCCGAATGTTGGTTATGACAACTATATCCTAAACCATAATGGATAACACTTACATATTTATGTTGTCCTCTTACTAATGACTATCCAATTAATGCTATCAAAAAAAAATTTTATTTTTACTAAAGGGTTTAACTTACCTCCAGTACTTTTTTAACTGGATATTTTCTGTTGTTTTAAATATACAATGGCAAGTGATAGTGGATTTTAATCTCCACATTCATTTAATTAGTGGGTAGCGTGGCAGTTTTTCATTAAAATAAAAGAAAATTCTAGTTAAAAAAGTACTGAAAGTAAGCCAAACTCTTTACTAAAATGCTATCAAAAGATTTAATAGTCTATATAAGGTAAGATTAAAAAATAATAATAATAAATAAAGGATTACTTTCAAAACCTTCTCCAATATCCCCGTGTGTGTTAAAAATACTTAGTATTCTTAAAAAAAAATTATGAAAAAAGAAAAAAAAAGAATTTTTTTAAATTTCTTATCAAAATTTTCCTAAAATTTTTTAGTAATAAATGTTCTAAGGGCACCCATTAACCAGACCTATAAATAAATAACGCCACGAACCACTTATATAAATATTATTAAATTAAAAGGTTAACAAATGCCCTAAGAGCATTGATTTAAGAAATATTTTTAGAAATTTTTTTATGAAAAAAGTAATTAATTTTTTTCGGCTTTTATATTTTCCATGAAAGTGGTGTTTAAATTTTTCTAAAATAGCTTATTAACAATTGCCCTAAAGCACCCATTAACATAACCCTTATTAAAATATCTAAGAAATATCTAATTTTTTAAAGTAATCAAAAGCTAAGACTCCTTTAAATTCCTGATTGCAATGATTCTTTTGCTAATTAATCTCATTTGTTTATAATTGGTCAATTCCTTACGCTCTTTCCAATATCACAAATCCTTATACTCTATCTAATTGCAATGATTCTTTATTGCAATGATTCATTTGTTGACTAATCCCTATGCCTTTTTGTGTGGCATCTCCAACCCTAATTTGCCAATTCCAATCCTATTTTTATAAGACTACACCTTTAAATACTCCCACTTTGTTTGGTGGGGGGAATTGAAAAGTGAGAAAATAGAAAATAGGGTGGGGCTGAAAAAATAGGAGGATAAAATAGATTTTAGTTTTCTCTCATAGTATTTAGTGGGAAGATGGCAAAGTAGAGAGATGAATAACTCTTTCATTTGGTTGAGGAGAAAAGTGGGAGGATAAAAATTGCAATTTATGTAAATTGACTAATATGTCCTTATTTAAAAAAAAAAAAAAAAAAAAAAATTTTTTTTTTCTTCATGCTCTGATTTCTTTCTGGGTGGCTGTGGTCTATATATTGGCTTAGACCTCGAGTCTCTGAGACTCGAGTCCCACGTGGGATGCCATGTGGAACTAGGCCAGGTCAAACTAAAAAAATCGAGCATCAAAGACTCGAGGTATGAGCCCACAACTCGACTTTCTGAGACTCGAGGTGCTAAAAAAAAAAATAGTTTGAAAACGTTGACAACTAATTATATTGTTAGGATTTTATGGTTAGTTACCCATTTCGTCCTGTTTGGAGCGACTAAAAATGTTAGTCAATCAAAAATCAATTTTTGGTTCACCGTAAAATTATAACACTTATGGCGAATATTGGTTTACATTTTTTATTTGGTAAACCATTTTCCACTTTATCCAAAACTCATCAACCCAATCTCTATCACTATCAGCTATCCAACCACTACCCTGGCTAATGTCTATAGTCGCCAGCCACCATCATTCACCAACCACCACCACCGTTGTCAACCAGTCTTTGCCATTGCCAGTGGCCGTTGATCTCTACCACCATCGGTCGCCGACCACCACCATTCTTCATCGCCACCAATTTTTCATTGCATTGCTTAATGCAATCAAATACTTGAAATTATTTTCTAGAGTATATTTTTCAAAATGCATCCAAACATTTAAAAATATTTTCTTTTGTAGAAAACATGACGGATGAGGCTGTTCAAGACCAATTCAATACGTCTATAACCTAGCAATAAAAAAAAATGCAAGTCCATATAAATCTCCAACCCTTCGTTTTCTTTTTCTTGTTTGGGTAGGAAGGGAAATCATTAACCAAACAATTGGAACTGTCTAAGGAAATTAAAGCCTTCTTATTGAACAAAAGAGGTTTATGAAAAATTATTTAATACTTCAAGGTTTTTGGGTAGAAAGGGAAATCATTAACCAAACAATTAGAACTGTCAAAGGATTGAAGTCTTCTTGTTGAACACAACCACATCTATGGGAAATTATTTCAAAGACTTATGCATACATTAGGTCCCAATTAAATTCAACACATTGTTGCATTGACTAATAAGGCACAAATAATATTATCGTTTTCAAGAACAAAAATAAATTCAATATAAGTTTGAATTTAATTAGAGAATCTAATGTATTACACCTATAATGTATTACACCTAAAAAAACTATATCTAAGTTTTACCGTTTATTCAATACTAATGTAAATGTGCTATATTTTTTCTTCTTGTATGAATAGTAAGTCACACCATAAAATTGTTTAATAAAATCCTTTATTAGTTAAGAATGAGAAAATATTACCCTGAATTACTAAATAATTAGTCAAACTTTATTGGCCTTTTAAAAACTAATATTAATATTAATAATTTCAAAGTTAGGAGAAAGAAAATTGAACCTGAAATCTTAGGTGGCAAGTTGAACACCCTACAAGATTCTAGGCATTTATTGGCATTTATCGGCCTCTCCATAGGCTGAGGTGGCAAGAGTCTTCTTAATTGTGGAACACTTGTGTCAGAGCATCATTCATTGGCCTGTGGAGCAATCAATTCATCAGTGAGTTGTCATCCAAGTGGGCAATTGGCCAGAAGTTGTCAGAGCATCAGCATATCTCTCTACTCATGATGTTAACAACAACTAAAGAAATCGCAAACTATCTCATCAAAAAAAAAATAATAATCGCAAGATGTAATCTATCCCTTATGGCATGTTTGGATGTTTAAAAAAGGAGGGGGAGTAAAGTAGAGAGAGGGAGAGTAATGCAATTACCTTATTTGGAAGTTTTTTAAAAAATGAGGGGGAGGGGTTTGGAGGAGTTTAGAGGGGTTTGGACTCCCTCTAGCCCCCCAATTTTAATTCCTCCAAATTGGAGAGATTTGGAGGGGGAGTAGAGTACATAAACTATTAACCAAGTAAATTACCTAATTTACCCTTATTATATTAACAAAATTATACAAGGGGAAGGGCTAATTACTCCCTTCCCCCTTACTAATTTTAAAAACATCCAAATAAGGTGGAGGTGAATCATTCTCCTCTACTCTCCTCTCCACTACTTGTAACTCAACTAGGACAATACCTGTTATTCTATTAATAATGAACAAAATTATCTTATGCAACAGGTACAATTAGTTGTTACGTTCTTATCACATGCCTTGACAGAGTAAGAATTCCAATATAGGGAAAACAAGATTAAAATAGAATACGAAAAGCAAAATTAATCTAAAAATATTAGTCAATAATGATTAACAACAAAATTAAAAGGCAATTGTAAACAAATGTAACTACAAGTATAAATGTCATGTTATTTAAACAAAGAAACAAAAATAATCAATCATAGTTATTAAAATCAAGGTAAGAAGTTAATCTAAATACATAAAATTTAGACATCTAATTTAATTTATTAAAATAAATCAATCTAAAATTTTTAAGATTATAGCAATATACTTGCAAAGTTGTATACATGTCATACTACAATTGCTTTTAAAAGATATACTGAAGGCAACATTACTTACTTTTATCATTCTAAGTATTTAAAATTTGGATTTATAAAAAAATATATATAGGTTGTTTTTTTTTTTTAAATAACAGTTTTCAATGTTTAAACAACATTACATATAATTCTACACATTTTTTTAATTATACATATTTTTATAAAATAATAATAACATCACTAAAAATCTCTTACC
This sequence comes from Quercus suber, assembly GCF_002906115.3. Classification (NCBI taxonomy): domain Eukaryota; kingdom Viridiplantae; phylum Streptophyta; class Magnoliopsida; order Fagales; family Fagaceae; genus Quercus; species Quercus suber. The sequence goes on along the minus strand of NW_027070016.1, from coordinate 56,235 downwards.
AAACAAACTCCTAATTTAATACGGTTAATACAGTAAAAGAGTTATAAAATAGAGGAGTTTAAAAAAAATATAAAATATAAATTTTAAAAGAAAAGAAGACAGTGGAGGCTTTTGGGGGGTTTAGCACCATACAAGGACAATAAATAATTTTTTCTTTATTATTTTGTGTAAAATATAGGACCCACTAATTGAATTATCATTCATTAATGCAACAATACTCTTTCACAATAAATTTAAACATTGTGATGGGACCATGAATGTTGGTTGCGTCAATCATTCATAATTAACTATTTTTATTATCGCATACTCTTGGTACAATAGTTACTTTATAAGTATAAATACTTTTGGAGTAATAAGAGTCAGGGTTCAAGTCTCTAGGAAATAGCTTCACACACATATACATTTAGATTATGTTAGAATAAAATTTTTATCTTGTATAAACTAAAAAATAAACTATTTTCTAATTTGTGAAATTTATTATGAAAAAAATTATGTTCATAACATTATAATTACCATGAGAAAAGGATAAAAAATAAAATGAGGAAGAATGGGTAGGACAAGATCAAAATTATGAATAAATGTTATTTAAGAAGAGTAATGATGCATACACAAAAAAAAAGTGAGGAAAATTTTTTCCCTTCTTTTTTTATGGTGTCAAATCTGTTTCATAATAATGGGTGTCCTTTTTTCCTTTTCTTTTTTTCTCAGACGGGGGGCAAATACTTAGGTATGTCACATGCAATGTTAGACTCATATAGCCATATATATGGATCATGTTTGTTCATCAAAAAAAAAATGTGTATCGCGTTTGTAATAAGAGTGATATTACATATAGTCGTTAAACATTATATCACTTCCATTTCCATCCTGATGGCTCAAGAAAAGCGACTAAACCATTTTCTTTGATCATTCTGAATTCAACCTTAAGCTCGGGATTATTTGAAATCTGTTTGACACTAACTTGTTTAACTTTTTGTTAATTTCTTTTCATTAAAAGTCAGTTACGATATATTTACGGCGTAAATGTACTTTTAGTCCTTATATTTTAACTTTTTTTCATTTTAGTCCATATATTTTAATTTTACCACTTTTAGTCTCTAAATCAATTATCGCGTTCCATTTTACTCCTTTCCGATGGTGGGCTCTGGAATTTGCTTAGGTAGCAAACGGAACTATTAAAATAATAATAAAAAAATATTTTAATATTAAAAATGCCACGTCAGCTTATAAATTAAAAAAAATTATTTATTAATTTTAACTTAATAAAAAAAATTAAAAACAAATCGTTTAAAAAAGAAATTAAATTAGTTAAATTTAAAAAAAAAAAATCTTTACATTATCATGAAGAACATGTTCATGTTCTTCCCAATTGATGATGCCGAAAAAATCACCAATGAATCACATGTTGCTCACACGCTCAAAAAGTCACCTGCACAGCAAAAAGAGAAAACCTGCAAAGAGCACCGGTGTGGTGCCGGCCAAATACCCTCCGAAAGTCAAGTTAGAATCTTTTACAACTCCAGAGTGCTAGAGAGTATCGATTATGCGTACTTAGATTTGTGAGGGTATTGGGGCTTTTATAGTGGTTGTAGATTGACCTTTCTTCCTTGAGGCAGAAGTCTTTTCCTTATAGGAGTCTCCTTTAACAATCTCAAACGTGGTGAACAAGACTTTTCCTTTTGGAGGAGATCTCTATTAATGCGCGTATCTTCTAGAATCCTCTTTGCTTTAGAATTCCAGTTATACTAGGATTTTGGGATGTCCAAGCGTGGGCCGCAAGAGTTAGCTAAGGCTCCTTGAAGATAATTGATTTGGACACTGCGTGGGTGTTTGACCCGTCGGTGTGGAGCCCGTCCGCATGGGATCCTTCCGGTAAGGGTGATCTAAGTGGATCCGTCATATAAGCCGTCAAGTATATAATTTTTCCTCTTCACCAGTCATTATGAAAAACATGTTCATGTTCTTCCTCAAATTTTGGTTGCTGAGGAAATTAAAAAAATCAAGAGCATGCCAACATGGAACACATAAAATCAAAGGGCATAGATCTACAAAATACAAAGACCTTTAAAGATTCAAAACACAAAGAACACAAACCCAAACCCAACCCTCAATCTCTAGCAAACCCAGAACATCGCGAAAAATCAAACCCTCCATACAAAAATCAAACCCATAAACAAACCCATAAATTTCAAACCCAAATTCAAGAAATCTGTAAACAAACCCATAAATTTTAAACCCACCAATCTAATAGAGACCTACTAATCTGTGAGAGATTGGAGGTAAATACACTTTAAACCCAAATCCAAACCACCACCGACCTCGGCCCTTCCACTGTCACCAATCAGTCCATCAAGCCACTGCAACCCACACCAACGTCAAACCCATCCAATGATCCACCCCCACCGACCGCCGAACCAACCACCACTTCACAACCATTGAACCGAGAGAGAGCTTTAGAGATTTTTCCAAATCCACGATCTAAGAGAGAGACTTTAGACCTTTAGAGCTTTAGAAAGATGAAAGAGAGAGGGAGATTTTGGTCTGAGTAAGAGATCTTTAGAGATTTTCGTTTGGGTAAGCAAACCCAGATCTACGATCTCTCTCACTTCACCCAACCTCCAATGTGGCAGATCCGAAGACACTTTCCGAGCTTTCTACTCAAAAGGTGACAATGGTGGGGGCTTGGTGGAGTGGCCTAAGCTACTTGGGTTCATTGGTATTCACACCAGGTTTGGATCCTCCGATCGTCGCTTGGCTTTGAGGGAGACTTGGTTTCCTTCTGACCCAGATGGACTTTTGAGGTATCTCAGCTTTTTGTTTAGCTAAATTATTGTGTTTTGGAAAATCGGTTGTGATCAGATTGTGTGTTGGCATTGCAAATGGAAATCAATGGTGGGTTTTGCTTGCATGTGATTGTTTGTTCTTCGTTGATCTGAACTAAATTAAATGATTTGTTTTTAATTTTTTTTTATTTAGTTAAAATTAATAAATAATTTTTTTTAATTTATAGCTGACGTGGCATTTTTAATAGTAAAATAATTTTTTTATTATTATTTTAATAGTTCAGTCTGCCACTTAAGAAAATTCTGGTAGCCCACTACCGAAAATGACCAAAATGGAACGCGATAATTGATTTAGGGACTAAAAGTGGTAAAATTAAAATGTAGGGATTAAAATGAAAAGAAAAAAAATGTATGGACTAAAGTGCATTTACGCCTATATTTAATGTAGGGTCTGTTTATGTAGCCCAAACCCAAAGGATATGGGTTAAAGGCTCAACGAACCCAGCACAATGAATTTGTAGAGAGTGGGCAAAAGAGTTGGGCTGGTTATGAAGCACAGAACAGTTGGCTAGGTTACGTGCAGTGATAATAACATGAACTAAAACTCAGATAACTCCATGAATGAATGTCCGAAGAGGTGTTTTATTGAGTGAACAGTGATTACAACATTCAGAGCTACAGTCAAGCTTTTCTCTCTCTCTCTCTTTCTCTTTCTCTTTTCTCCATCTTTCTCCCTCTCTTTTCCGGTCCCTCATTATCAGGGATCCTTCTTCTTTATATAGCATCCCTTCCTATCATCTCCATCGTCCACCTGTTCTTCATCCACGCATCTACTCAAGTGCATGCCACGTCATGTGTCTACTTTAGTTCTTTGTGAGTGGCAGTAGCTGAGGTTACACTGTTCAGTGGTCTTCTCCACATAAATGCTGCCAGAAAAGCTGCTGCTGAGCATTAAATGCGATGGTAGCACCTTTTCTTTTAGATATTTTTTAATTCTGATCATCTCCGGATCCACCCAGGACCTATCATTACCGTTGGGATTGTTAGGCAGATTAGTCGGACCCTCCACACGTTCGTTTGATCAAGGCTTTTCGTAGCCGAGGAGCAAGACGTCTTCGGACTAGTGGTGACCTCTTCGGACGACACTCCCCCTCTGCTTCTGGGTTTCCTACTTTAGATGGGCCACCCCAACCACCTATTGCTTCTCGAAAATACAATAGTTCTTAACAGGGGGTTCCGGGCCCATTAAGTAACTTTGGGCTTTTTTCCCCCCACATTTAAAATAGTAAGTTTTTAAAAAGTTATACATAAATAAAATAAGCGAGAATGTTTATAACTAACAGACTTTAAGGGTCTGTTTTAGTAGAAAATTTTGAGTAATGTTATTTATATTTTTTTGAAAAACATGTGGATGAAAAAATGTATAAAAATACGTGTAATGTTGTTTAAAAACTAAAAACATATATTTAAAATAATATATTTAAAATGCTCCACCAAACAGCCACTAAATAGTTTGAACCAACTCCATGAAATGAACATGGTCCATTTCTTTCGAGATGTGAAGAAAATCTGAATTCCTCAATCGCAAAGCTCTTGGACCATGTGAGTCATTTGACTGTTTTTAAAATTAAAAATACGTGTAATGTTGTTTAAAAACTAAAAACATATATTTAAAATAATATATTTAAAATGCTCTACCAAACAGTTACTAAATAGTTTGGACCAACCCCATGAAATGAACATGGTCCATTTCTTTCGAGATGTGAAGAAAATCTGAATCCCTCAATCGCAAAGCTCTTGGATCAGGTGAGTGATTTGACTGTTTTTGAAGTTTGAACCCATGCTTACGTTCGTGCACATCTCAATCACAGCGGTACCCTTCTGTCCCTAAAATTCACTACTATTATTATTTTTTTTTTCTCTCTTCCATTTTTTAATGGTTCAGACTCTCGTTGCGTTTATGGACCACATGGGCGGTAGAGACTAAGGGAGTGTATATATACACTACATCATTTTCTCTCGGTATTTAAATGTTTGTATGATTGATTCTTCACCTTATTTAAATAATAGCTTAATATTAATAACATTTTTTTTTACTGTGTTCAATGTTTGTCATTCAAAGTTAAAACATCATCGACCTCTCTTTCCTCTACTATCTACTTTTTTTTTTTAAAAAAAAAACAATCATTGAAAAAAAGTAAAAAGTCTCCTGTATATGCAAACTTTGAAAGAACAAGATGAAGCTAAAAACATAGTCAGACTCCTGAAAATTTTAGTTTTGATTCCATTAGGACTTTGTATCGTGATGTATTGCATGAGATCATTTTTCCCCTTTGGAAAAGCTTTTCAAGAGTGGAAAAAGACAAATACTGTCATTTTCAACCTTTTTATGTCAATCTCTTTACTGTTCTTATACATGTTCTAACTGGTAAGGCCATGTTTATTATATACTTTTTCTCTGTTAAACATTTTAACACGGCACTTTTTCTTCTTTATTTTTTTTTAAGAAAAAAAAGGTCCACACGGCTCCTCACACATTATTTGGATAGAGAATTCATGAGCATCTGTTTGAAGATATGATTTTGTTTTTCAATAGAAGACAAAGAAGAATACAGATTCCAGCTAGCAGTTGTGCACATATGGCTGCTGCACGCCTAGGTTTAAATTTGTTGGATAAAAATGAGGCAAATTACTTCTTCTTTTTTTCCTACGTAGTTTAAAAGGAGTTCTAAATTAAATCTTAGATTTTAAAAAGTTTCAATTAAAACCTAAATTTTTTAAATTGTTTCAATTTGTCTCCTTAAAGAGTCCTCTTGTTAACTAAAAGCAACAAAAAATAAAGTAAATTGCACATGAAACTTATATCAACAAAATAATAAATATTCACATGCTTATTAAATTCCGTTTATCAATTAGAATTCTTTAGTGCCAAATTGCAATATGTAATTCAAAGAAAATTAAACATTGCTCTCGAGGGTAATAATATTGTACTCCCTAATCCCTTTCACATGAATATTATTTTTTACTATTAATTTAATTAATAGAACTTATTATTATGTAAGAGGATGGAGTATGAAACTATCATACTCTCACAATATTAATATAATTACTCGAGATTCACGTGGAAGGTTTTTTTTTTGGAGGGGGAGGGTTCATTATTTAAATTTAAAAAGAAATAATAAAGCATAAAGTTTAGTTTGAGATCACACGTGTGATCTCAAACTAAACTTTATGACTAAACTAAAGTTTAGTTTAGACGTCACTATGACTAAACTAAAGGGGGATTTATATGATTTACTGTGATTTTTTGTTCGTTATTGTGGCTCAATTAAGGTTCTAAAACAAAATGTAGTCAATTTCTGTTGCTGCAATTAATAAAGTAATCCCAAAAGTGTTTTAACTTTTAAGTTCAGAAATTAATGTATTTTCTATTCATGATGTTTGATTGATATATTGAGTATTGTCCACTATGCTATTTTTTTGACAATCGCACGGTGGTCAATACTCAATATATCAATCAAACATCTTGAATATAAAAATATTACTTTCTATGCTATTATTATTCATTTAGTCGACTCCCAAGCATCTGAATAAGGTTGGTCACTATGAGACAAGCATTGCACATCAATAAGATGGATTTTTCCTCAGATCACCAAACTTAGCAAGTATTTTGCGTTTTGATTTTTGATGTGTGGAACAAGATCAAAGTTATGAATAAATGGTAGGGGTGGCAAAATTAACCCAAACCCATTTGCCCACCCAAACCCGCCCACTTAAAATAGACCCAAACCCACCCAATTATTAGTTGGGTTAAATGGGTATTAACCCAAGTAAACCCAATTAACACTAATGTTTATTGGGTTTTAATTGGGTACCCAATTACCCAACCCCAAAACTACTATCTCTAAACTTCCAAACAAGCCATTAAAGTCTCGTAACTCAACTAGGACAATACCTGTTATTCTATTAATAATGAACAAAATTATCTTATGCAACAGGTACAATTAGTTGTTACGTTCTTATCACATGCCTTGACAGAGTAAGAATTCCAATATAGGGAAAACAAGATTAAAATAGAATACGAAAAGCAAAATTAATCTAAAATATTAGTCAATAATGATTAACAACAAAATTAAAAGGCAATTGTAAACAAATGTAACTACAAGTATAAATGTCATGTTATTTAAACAAAGAAACAAAAATAATCAATCATAGTTATTAAAATCAAGGTAAGAAGTTAATCTAAATACATAAAATTTAGACATCTAATTTAATTTATTAAAATAAATCAATCTAAAATTTTTAAGATTATAGCAATATACTTGCAAAGTTGTATACATGTCATACTACAATTGCTTTTAAAAGATATACTGAAGGCAACATTACTTACTTTTATCATTCTAAGTATTTAAAATTTGGATTTATAAAAAATATATATAGGTTGTTTTTTTTTTTAAATAACAGTTTTCAATGTTTAAACAACATTACATATAATTCTACACATTTTTTAATTATACATATTTTATAAAATAATAATAACATCACTAAAAATCTCTTACCAAACAAACTCCTAATTTAATACGGTTAATACAGTAAAAGAGTTATAAAATAGAGGAGTTTAAAAAAATATAAAATATAAATTTTAAAAGAAAAGAAGACAGTGGAGGCTTTTGGGGGGTTTAGCACCATACAAGGACAATAAATAATTTTTTCTTTATTATTTTGTGTAAAATATAGGACCCACTAATTGAATTATCATTCATTAATGCAACAATACTCTTTCACAATAAATTTAAACATTGTGATGGGACCATGAATGTTGGTTGCGTCAATCATTCATAATTAACTATTTTTATTATCGCATACTCTTGGTACAATAGTTACTTTATAAGTATAAATACTTTTGGAGTAATAAGAGTCAGGGTTCAAGTCTCTAGGAAATAGCTTCACACACATATACATTTAGATTATGTTAGAATAAAATTTTTATCTTGTATAAACTAAAAAATAAACTATTTTCTAATTTGTGAAATTTATTATGAAAAAATTATGTTCATAACATTATAATTACCATGAGAAAAGGATAAAAAATAAAATGAGGAAGAATGGGTAGGACAAGATCAAAATTATGAATAAATGTTATTTAAGAAGAGTAATGATGCATACACAAAAAAAAGTGAGGAAAATTTTTTCCCTTCTTTTTTTATGGTGTCAAATCTGTTTCATAATAATGGGTGTCCTTTTTTCCTTTTCTTTTTTTCTCAGACGGGGGCAAATACTTAGGTATGTCACATGCAATGTTAGACTCATATAGCCATATATATGGATCATGTTTGTTCATCAAAAAAAAAATGTGTATCGCGTTTGTAATAAGAGTGATATTACATATAGTCGTTAAACATTATATCACTTCCATTTCCATCCTGATGGCTCAAGAAAAGCGACTAAACCATTTTCTTTGATCATTCTGAATTCAACCTTAAGCTCGGGATTATTTGAAATCTGTTTGACACTAACTTGTTTAACTTTTTGTTAATTTCTTTTCATTAAAAGTCAGTTACGATATATTTACGGCGTAAATGTACTTTTAGTCCTTATATTTTAACTTTTTTTCATTTTAGTCCATATATTTTAATTTTACCACTTTTAGTCTCTAAATCAATTATCGCGTTCCATTTTACTCCTTTCCGATGGTGGGCTCTGGAATTTGCTTAGGTAGCAAACGGAACTATTAAAATAATAATAAAAAAATATTTTAATATTAAAAATGCCACGTCAGCTTATAAATTAAAAAAAATTATTTATTAATTTTAACTTAATAAAAAAAATTAAAAACAAATCGTTTAAAAAAGAAATTAAATTAGTTAAATTTAAAAAAAAAAAATCTTTACATTATCATGAAGAACATGTTCATGTTCTTCCCAATTGATGATGCCGAAAAAATCACCAATGAATCACATGTTGCTCACACGCTCAAAAAGTCACCTGCACAGCAAAAGAGAAAACCTGCAAAGAGCACCGGTGTGGTGCCGGCCAAATACCCTCCGAAAGTCAAGTTAGAATCTTTTACAACTCCAGAGTGCTAGAGAGTATCGATTATGCGTACTTAGATTTGTGAGGGTATTGGGGCTTTTATAGTGGTTGTAGATTGACCTTTCTTCCTTGAGGCAGAAGTCTTTTCCTTATAGGAGTCTCCTTTAACAATCTCAAACGTGGTGAACAAGACTTTTCCTTTTGGAGGAGATCTCTATTAATGCGCGTATCTTCTAGAATCCTCTTTGCTTTAGAATTCCAGTTATACTAGGATTTTGGGATGTCCAAGCGTGGGCCGCAAGAGTTAGCTAAGGCTCCTTGAAGATAATTGATTTGGACACTGCGTGGGTGTTTGACCCGTCGGTGTGGAGCCCGTCCGCATGGGATCCTTCCGGTAAGGGTGATCTAAGTGGATCCGTCATATAAGCCGTCAAGTATATAATTTTTCCTCTTCACCAGTCATTATGAAAAACATGTTCATGTTCTTCCTCAAATTTTGGTTGCTGAGGAAATTAAAAAAATCAAGAGCATGCCAACATGGAACACATAAAATCAAAGGGCATAGATCTACAAAATACAAAGACCTTTAAAGATTCAAAACACAAAGAACACAAACCCAAACCCAACCCTCAATCTCTAGCAAACCCAGAACATCGCGAAAAATCAAACCCTCCATACAAAAATCAAACCCATAAACAAACCCATAAATTTCAAACCCAAATTCAAGAAATCTGTAAACAAACCCATAAATTTTAAACCCACCAATCTAATAGAGACCTACTAATCTGTGAGAGATTGGAGGTAAATACACTTTAAACCCAAATCCAAACCACCACCGACCTCGGCCCTTCCACTGTCACCAATCAGTCCATCAAGCCACTGCAACCCACACCAACGTCAAACCCATCCAATGATCCACCCCACCGACCGCCGAACCAACCACCACTTCACAACCATTGAACCGAGAGAGAGCTTTAGAGATTTTTCCAAATCCACGATCTAAGAGAGAGACTTTAGACCTTTAGAGCTTTAGAAAGATGAAAGAGAGAGGGAGATTTTGGTCTGAGTAAGAGATCTTTAGAGATTTTCGTTTGGGTAAGCAAACCAGATCTACGATCTCTCTCACTTCACCCAACCTCCAATGTGGCAGATCCGAAGACACTTTCCGAGCTTTCTACTCAAAAGGTGACAATGGTGGGGGCTTGGTGGAGTGGCCTAAGCTACTTGGGTTCATTGGTATTCACACCAGGTTTGGATCCTCCGATCGTCGCTTGGCTTTGAGGGAGACTTGGTTTCCTTCTGACCCAGATGGACTTTTGAGGTATCTCAGCTTTTTGTTTAGCTAAATTATTGTGTTTTGGAAAATCGGTTGTGATCAGATTGTGTGTTGGCATTGCAAATGGAAATCAATGGTGGGTTTTGCTTGCATGTGATTGTTTGTTCTTCGTTGATCTGAACTAAATTAAATGATTTGTTTTTAATTTTTTTTTATTTAGTTAAAATTAATAAATAATTTTTTTTAATTTATAGCTGACGTGGCATTTTTAATAGTAAAATAATTTTTATTATTATTTTAATAGTTCAGTCTGCCACTTAAGAAAATTCTGGTAGCCCACTACCGAAAATGACCAAAATGGAACGCGATAATTGATTTAGGGACTAAAAGTGGTAAAATTAAAATGTAGGGATTAAAATGAAAAGAAAAAAAATGTATGGACTAAAGTGCATTTACGCCTATATTTAATGTAGGGTCTGTTTATGTAGCCCAAACCCAAAGGATATGGGTTAAAGGCTCAACGAACCCAGCACAATGAATTTGTAGAGAGTGGGCAAAAGAGTTGGGCTGGTTATGAAGCACAGAACAGTTGGCTAGGTTACGTGCAGTGATAATAACATGAACTAAAACTCAGATAACTCCATGAATGAATGTCCGAAGAGGTGTTTTATTGAGTGAACAGTGATTACAACATTCAGAGCTACAGTCAAGCTTTTCTCTCTCTCTCTCTTTCTCTTTCTCTTTTCTCCATCTTTCTCCCTCTCTTTTCCGGTCCCTCATTATCAGGGATCCTTCTTCTTTATATAGCATCCCTTCCTATCATCTCCATCGTCCACCTGTTCTTCATCCACGCATCTACTCAAGTGCATGCCACGTCATGTGTCTACTTTAGTTCTTTGTGAGTGGCAGTAGCTGAGGTTACACTGTTCAGTGGTCTTCTCCACATAAATGCTGCCAGAAAAGCTGCTGCTGAGCATTAAATGCGATGGTAGCACCTTTTCTTTTAGATATTTTTTAATTCTGATCATCTCCGGATCCACCCAGGACCTATCATTACCGTTGGGATTGTTAGGCAGATTAGTCGGACCCTCCACACGTTCGTTTGATCAAGGCTTTTCGTAGCCGAGGAGCAAGACGTCTTCGGACTAGTGGTGACCTCTTCGGACGACACTCCCCCTCTGCTTCTGGGTTTCCTACTTTAGATGGGCCACCCCAACCACCTATTGCTTCTCGAAAATACAATAGTTCTTAACAGGGGGTTCCGGGCCCATTAAGTAACTTTGGGCTTTTTCCCCCCACATTTAAAATAGTAAGTTTTTAAAAAGTTATACATAAATAAAATAAGCGAGAATGTTTATAACTAACAGACTTTAAGGGTCTGTTTTAGTAGAAAATTTTGAGTAATGTTATTTATATTTTTTTGAAAAACATGTGGATGAAAAAATGTATAAAAATACGTGTAATGTTGTTTAAAAACTAAAAACATATATTTAAAATAATATATTTAAAATGCTCCACCAAACAGCCACTAAATAGTTTGAACCAACTCCATGAAATGAACATGGTCCATTTCTTTCGAGATGTGAAGAAAATCTGAATTCCTCAATCGCAAAGCTCTTGGACCATGTGAGTCATTTGACTGTTTTTAAAATTAAAAATACGTGTAATGTTGTTTAAAAACTAAAAACATATATTTAAAATAATATATTTAAAATGCTCTACCAAACAGTTACTAAATAGTTTGGACCAACCCCATGAAATGAACATGGTCCATTTCTTTCGAGATGTGAAGAAAATCTGAATCCCTCAATCGCAAAGCTCTTGGATCAGGTGAGTGATTTGACTGTTTTTGAAGTTTGAACCCATGCTTACGTTCGTGCACATCTCAATCACAGCGGTACCCTTCTGTCCCTAAAATTCACTACTATTATTATTTTTTTTTTCTCTCTTCCATTTTTTAATGGTTCAGACTCTCGTTGCGTTTATGGACCACATGGGCGGTAGAGACTAAGGGAGTGTATATATACACTACATCATTTTCTCTCGGTATTTAAATGTTTGTATGATTGATTCTTCACCTTATTTAAATAATAGCTTAATATTAATAACATTTTTTTTTACTGTGTTCAATGTTTGTCATTCAAAGTTAAAACATCATCGACCTCTCTTTCCTCTACTATCTACTTTTTTTTTTTAAAAAAAAACAATCATTGAAAAAAAGTAAAAAGTCTCCTGTATATGCAAACTTTGAAAGAACAAGATGAAGCTAAAAACATAGTCAGACTCCTGAAAATTTTAGTTTTGATTCCATTAGGACTTTGTATCGTGATGTATTGCATGAGATCATTTTTCCCCTTTGGAAAAGCTTTTCAAGAGTGGAAAAAGACAAATACTGTCATTTTCAACCTTTTTATGTCAATCTCTTTACTGTTCTTATACATGTTCTAACTGGTAAGGCCATGTTTATTATATACTTTTTCTCTGTTAAACATTTTAACACGGCACTTTTCTTCTTTATTTTTTTTAAGAAAAAAAAGGTCCACACGGCTCCTCACACATTATTTGGATAGAGAATTCATGAGCATCTGTTTGAAGATATGATTTTGTTTTTCAATAGAAGACAAAGAAGAATACAGATTCCAGCTAGCAGTTGTGCACATATGGCTGCTGCACGCCTAGGTTTAAATTTGTTGGATAAAAATGAGGCAAATTACTTCTTCTTTTTTTCCTACGTAGTTTAAAAGGAGTTCTAAATTAAATCTTAGATTTTAAAAAGTTTCAATTAAAACCTAAATTTTTTAAATTGTTTCAATTTGTCTCCTTAAAGAGTCCTCTTGTTAACTAAAAGCAACAAAAAATAAAGTAAATTGCACATGAAACTTATATCAACAAAATAATAAATATTCACATGCTTATTAAATTCCGTTTATCAATTAGAATTCTTTAGTGCCAAATTGCAATATGTAATTCAAAGAAAATTAAACATTGCTCTCGAGGGTAATAATATTGTACTCCCTAATCCCTTTCACATGAATATTATTTTTTACTATTAATTTAATTAATAGAACTTATTATTATGTAAGAGGATGGAGTATGAAACTATCATACTCTCACAATATTAATATAATTACTCGAGATTCACGTGAAGGTTTTTTTTTGGAGGGGGAGGGTTCATTATTTAAATTTAAAAAAATAATAAAGCATAAAGTTTAGTTTGAGATCACACGTGTGATCTCAAACTAAACTTTATGACTAAACTAAAGTTTAGTTTAGACGTCGTGCACTATGACTAAACTAAAGGGGATTTATATGATTTACTGTGATTTTTTGTTCGTTATTGTGGCTCAATTAAGGTTCTAAAACAAAATGTAGTCAATTTCTGTTGCTGCAATTAATATAGTAATCCCAAAAGTGTTTTAACTTTTAAGTTCAGAAATTAATGTATTTTCTATTCATGATGTTTGATTGATATATTGAGTATTGTCCACTATGCTATTTTTTTGACAATCGCACGGTGGTCAATACTCAATATATCAATCAAACATCTTGAATATAAAAATATTACTTTCTATGCTATTATTATTCATTTAGTCGACTCCCAAGCATCTGAATAAGGTTGGTCACTATGAGACAAGCATTGCACATCAATAAGATGGATTTTTCCTCAGATCACCAAACTTAGCAAGTATTTTGCGTTTTGATTTTTGATGTGTGGAACAAGATCAAAGTTATGAATAAATGGTCAGAATTGGTGATTAGTACATGATGAGTAATGACAAAAAAAATGTTGTTTTAATGCATTGTCTTTCATTTCGTCATTTCGTGTCTTATATGAATTAAAAGTAAAAGTTAAACCAAATACAAAATGGTTCAATCATCAATGCTAAAGATAAAAAGATGTAGTTGAAAACTAAAAATTGAAAAACACTATAGTAAAATAATTTTTAAATGTGTGAATAGTATCGTCTCATTTTTAATGAAAAAGTAACTAAAAAATGAATTTGTGGGTCCGTGAACAATGCATAATCACGGAAAAAGTCAAACTTTTCGACTGAAAAAAAAAAAAAAAAAAAAAATGCATTGGAAGTGCAAAATGCGCTTCCCACATTATGTGCTATTCACGAGAAAGTAAAACTTTTCGGCTGGAAAAAAAAAAAAAAAAAAAAGAGAGAGGAAAAAAAAAAAAAATCGCAAACGTGGTCTGGAAGCGCAAAACACACTTCCCAAACACACACTATAACTAACAATTTTAAATTAGCTAAATTTATAATTGAAAACCTATAAATATATAAATTAAAAAATATTAAATTTATAACTAATACAATTAGTCTTTTTGTGAGAGATAATATATGTAATTCTTATTTGATTTGTAGATCATGGAAAAATCAACTACTTAGTAACCAAAAAAAAAAAAAATTCGCTTATACTCAAGCCCCCCTTAACTTAAAATCCTAGGTCCGTCCTTGATTGTAGCTTGCCCAGGGTAAGATGGGAATCAACCTCCAACATGAGTTTATAGAAGAAAATTTTTTTCAAAGTGTGTTAAGTTGATGCATGCCATAACTTAAGTAGCATTAATCTTAGTGATAGCCTGCTAGACTGCTACTATTTAAAAATGAAAGGATAAACCATGATTTTGGTTTATGGGTTTAATTTTAGTTTTGAACTATCAATAGATATGTTTATTTTTTTTGAGATAGGTCAATAATGGGAAAAGAAGGTTTGAACAATAGATATGGAGCACCACAAAAAATGCTTTACCAATTTACCAATGGAATATCACTTGAATTCCATGAATATATTTATTTAGTTTTGGGAATTTTGAAATTAATTCAATGTAACCCTTATATTACCTATTGGTGCCAGAGGAGGAAGTTGGAGAGTTGAACATTGGTGTGGGAATGCCATGGGCCACGGCCCGAAGAGGAAGGTCACCCGAGGAGAGGAAGGGATGAGTCAAAGTACTCTGAGGCATTCCAAGTGGGAATGAGAATCTAAAGAGAGAGATCAGTAGTCATAGGGAAAATTTCTAGTTTAGAGTTACTTGTCGCCTCCGCATTAAATGTGGGCAATAGTTTTATCAGTTGCATTGATGAGGAAGTGACCTGAACAATGTAAGTCACACAGCTAAGCAAACTCCTTCCACCATCTTCTTCAGAGGTAGAAAGAGACAAGTGTCATGAGAGAAAGTTAGTTAAGTAGGGATGGATGGTTGAGATATAAAGAAAGGAGAAGTATATAAAAAAGAGGGGCTTACAGAAAAAGGGGATCTAAACGAAAATATCTAAGGACAAAGAAAGAAACAAGAATACTCAGAGGATCTAGATAGAGAAGAGTGAATAGTAATAATTCTTATGTAAATGTGATCTCCTCAGGCCAATTAGTTTTGAGAAAGTGGTTCATCCCAATTATAAGATCGGCATTTTCTTCCTTATTTTTCTCCTCGGGCGGAGTTTCCCTTTGGTTTTTGTTTCCCTCTCTTATAAATTTATTGTTTAGGGTCACGGTTGGACCAACCCAACCACAATTCTTAGAGGGCCTGGGCCGCAAGTTCTTTTGGTCCCTACATTACCAATGGACTATCACTTGAATTCCATGAATACATTTATTTAGTTTTGGAAATTTTGAAATTCATTCAATGTAATCCTTACCCCCCCCCCCCCCCCCNAATCCTTCCCCCCCCCCCCCCCCCCCCCTGCCTTTTCAAAAGAAAAAAAGTTTTATGAAATTACTTTACAAATGAGGAAGAATTTTACCATACACACTTCCTTTTTATGTACCATACTTTTTTTAATCATAATCATGAAATAGAATATTGTCTTATTTAACAAAAAAATTCCACAAAATATGATCTCTTCTTTGTTTTTTAATCTAAATAAACAATTTGATAATTATGGTAGTTATTAATAGGGATATTTGATTGTGTTATAATATCTTGTATTATATATTCTACTATTTAAAGAAAATATGATGTGACAATATTCTAATGGAGGAGATAAATATATGAGCAGAGGTTTTATAAAGAACCTTTATAGAATTTAAACTCAGTTAAAAAATGTAAACTAAAACATAATATGAAAAAATATGGATTATGGATTTTCCAACGCTTATTTACATCTACTCTTGATTTTTTATGGGAAGAAATGGTCAGAATCTTTGTAGTACATGTACAAGAGTAAATGACAATAAATGTTGTTGTCTAATATTTTTTATGTTGAGAACCATGTTGTTCTCAAATCTCTCGAGTCTTATATGAATGAAAAGTATAATGCTAGGGGGGAAAACTACAATTTAAGATAAAGAAATATTGGGCCTGACATGTGAGCATGTGAAATGAAATTATGAAAAAAAATAATTTATATATAAAAATAAAAATAAAAAAAACTGTAATAATGATATAGATACTAACTACATGGAAGATACTGGCTGCAAAAAAATGTGGCACAGATATTAATTAAAAATAAAAAGAATCCATTGAAAAAAAAATAGAGAGAGAATGATGACATGGACTCACCTAAGGAGACAGAAATTCATCAAAGGGAATCAATTATTGACCAAAAAAAAAATTATTGATCAAAGAAAAGGTAGAGGTTGAAAAGCTATGACAATTGGTCGGGCTGCTACTTGTAAAAACATGGAAATGAACTGTGTTTGTAACTTTGTATGGAATTTTCTCGTCTGTTTTTGTTAAATTTAATGATTCTATCCTTTCTTTATTGCTTAAGTTTGCTTAAGTTTTGGGGCAATTGATTAGTGATAAATTAAATAATTAAATTCATTATTTTCTAATAATTTAAGTTTTTGAGAATAATGTATCATCTTTTTTAAGAATATAAATTGAATAAAAGTGCAGTTGTAGAATTAAAAATAAATAAATAAAATGTCCCGCCTTGACCGAAGAATGAGAATTTTTATATGTTGTTTCTCAAAAAAAAAAGGAATTTTTTTATATGTTAGCCATAAATCTTATTCCTCCCCTAGATACATGGCCTATTGAATGCTACCCAATGCTAGGCTTATACAAACACATAAAATCATCATATTCATTACTGGATAAGTAAAATATTATAATTAGCCTTCTCATAATATATATATATATATATAAAATCTCATATGTTGTTTTCTTTTTTCTTTTTTTCTTTTTTCTTTAACAATTTATTTGTAGCTTGCCCAAGGTAAGGTTAGTTGGGAATCAACCTCCAACATGAGTGCATAGAAAAACGAAAAATAAAATAAAAATTCCAAGGTGTGTTGAGTTGATGCAGGCCATAATTTAAATAGCATTAATCTTGGTGGCAGCCAGACAGTCTACTACTATTATTAAAAAATGAAAAGATAAACTATGATTTTGGTTTATGGGTTTAATTTTGACTCTGAACTATCAAGAAATATGTTTAATTTTGAGATAGGTCAATAATTTGGGAAAGTGGTGGGATTCAAACAATAGATATAGAGCACCACAAAATATGACATTACCATTGGACTATCATTTGAATTTGCATGTATATATTTATTTAGTTTTGGAAATTTTGAAATTAATTCAATGTAACCCTTACCCCCAATTGCCTTTTAAAAATAATTTTTTAAGAAATTACTTTACAAGGGAGGAAGAATTTTACCAGACACACTTTCTTTTATGCACCATACTTTTTTAATCTTAATCATGAAATAGAATATTGTCTTATTTAACAAAGGAAGTTCAAAAAAAAAAAAAAAAAGTTCAACAAAATATGATCTCCTCTTTGTTTTTTACTTTTTTTTTTCTTAATAAAGATTTTGATAATTATGGTAATTATTAATAGGGATATATGATTGTGTTGTATATTGTATTATATACTCTACTATTTAAAGAAAATATGTTATGACAATATTCTAATGGAGTAAATAAATATATGAGGTTGTATGAAGAACATTTATAGAATTTGTGTTAAAACTCATTTTCCTCTCCCTTGTGTGTGTGTTTATTTCTAATTAAAAAAAAAAACATTTATAGAATTTAAACTCAATTAAGAAATGTAAATTAAAACAATGATGTGAAAAAATATGGATTATGGATTGGATTTTTAAACGCTTATAACTTCAACAATTATGGAGAAGGCTCGATATTTATGACTTCAATATAATTAATTTTGACTACAAATAGAGAATATGAATTGAACTGAACTTTGTCATAAATATCATAGACCATATAATTGTTTGGCTAAATTAAAATTGGATAATGGTTTCCATTGGTATTGAAGATTGTGAACTGGTGAAAGATGGGGATAAATTGATAAGGTGAGGCAATAATGGGTGGTGATGAATGATGAAGTGTGTGAAAATGGATATTGTGAGGACCTGATTTGTGCAGTG
Source organism: Quercus suber (assembly GCF_002906115.3). Lineage (NCBI taxonomy): Eukaryota > Viridiplantae > Streptophyta > Magnoliopsida > Fagales > Fagaceae > Quercus > Quercus suber. Next base: position 37,791 of record NW_027070016.1, on the reverse strand, counting down.
AATCCACTACGTGAAAGGACTTAAGCCCAAGAAGCTCAAAACAATAAATTTATAGAGAATGGGTTGAAAAATTGGGCTATAGTTTATCAAACAAACATTGGAATAGATTCAAGTAGGAGAATGAAAAGAAGTAGGATTATAATGAAGAAAAAACAGTCCTCGGCAAGATTCGAGGTGAACTATTCTTGTTTATTATCCTCAAATTTGATTACAAGTTTGATTCCTAAATGCTATAATGTTTTTCCTTCTGATTTTCGATCCCCCTTCTATGAAGGACCTCTCTCCTTATATATCTCTTTCTAGAGCATCTTGATCTTATACTTGTTGATCACCTGCATTACCACTTGAGTGCTTGTCCCATCAGGCACCCTCTCTGGTTGTGTAGGCCTTGAGGTAGCCAACTTTGTACTATTCAGAGGTCTTCTCTACATTAATGCAGCCAAGAAAGTAGGTGCAGAACATTAAATGCAGTGATAATAGTTTTTTTCCTAAGATATCTGAAGCTTTCTCTCGGTCTAACGTCTCCATAATGTCTATTCGTACCGACAAAACTTTCTAGGAAGTTCTCTTCCAATGAGACATTTATCCTCGGCTTATCTTGCTGAACTTCTATGACCAAAACCAACTTTTTTATTAGTTAACACGGTTTCTAACGATGGAGATTCTTTCTCCTCAGGCTAGTCCTAATCCTCAGTTTGGGCCATAGGCCCAATGTACAAATGTATAATGGACTTTTGGGCTTAATATCCCTACAAATATATATATATATATATATAGGAGATTTTAATAAGATGCATCACTAACGATGATAGTAATTGCTGTACCTTGTTGACATTATAGTTCAAGCACAAATCAAGTGAGAAGAATGAATACAAGAAGGTGCACTCACTTGCTTTGTTTGTTTCTATTAATTTGGTTCCACTCACTTTGTCTCACTTGGCTAATCTTTGGAGGCATCAGGCATATACCTGGATGGTGATAGAATCGTAGAATATTTTACAAATTCTTTTCACTTCAGTGAATATTTGAATTTCTGTTGTAGTATTGGTGAGGTTGATGTGTTTTCTTCTCGGGTCTATTAAACATTATTCTCCCCGATTTGGAGAGACAATTGCAAAGATTTTGTGTCTCTTTTCCTTTTGTCAAGGTTGTTGCCATTTTTTTTTTTTTTTCCAATTACATTTTCACTTCTAATTCTTTCGGGGAAAAAAATACTAACGGGAAAATGAAAAAAAAAAAAAATATATATATATATATATATATTGTTGTAAGGATGTGGAGCAATCATATTAATTTAAGAAACATCCTCGTTTATTTTAAGGCCTTTATGAGGAAGTGTTGGATTCAATTAGGCCCAGAAACCCTGGCCCAAAATAGAAGATTGGGGTAATTATACGAATTTGGTTTTGTTGCTATGAGCCTATGACCAATGTTAATTCTCACAGATCCATTGAAATCAAATAATGCCAATTGGGTCACATGTTTTTTTTTTTTTTTTTAATTCAATTGGGCAGTTCATTTAAACTAAAATGGAGTGGATTAGACAGTTGTCCAAATTTTGGTTCTAGCCTTGAACTATTGGACCCACTAAGGTTCAATATATCATGAATATATTTTGATCATCTAAATATTTTTGTATTTTAATATGTTAAAACTAACACACTGCATGCTGTATATTTACCAAGTAGCTCAATATATGTATGTATTACAATAGTTAATTTACTTTATATAAAACTCTATTAAATTTTTAAGTGACTCATTAATTATTAATCATAAAGATAGTTTAATAATATTTTGTAAAGTATATTCTTTCTGTAACATATATTTTTTAACTAATCGGTATATCGAACGTTCAACCTACTAGTATTATAATGATGACATGAAAAAGTGTAGGTTTTAAAAACTCTTGTGAAAAAAAAATTAAAAGTCAAATTAAAATAAAAGGTGTTCATTTTATAATGTTCTGTAGGTTATGATCTACTTGAAAAATCAATGTCCCCATTTTTGTAACTCTTCAGCCCATATGTTACCAGTTGGGCTTTTCTTTGTTCGGAATAAGAACCCAACCCATATCATCCATCCCCTCTTGGGTCCTTTCAGAGGATGATGATGATGGGCTGATTTTTCTACCACCCTTTGTTCTCTTTTGGGCCTTCTTAATAAAATCTTCAGTTACTTACCCAGAAAAAAAATAAAAAAAAAAAAAAAGCAGTTTTGAACATGAAAGGATTTTATCTCTTGTAGACATAGAAACATAACCTCAAAAATCAGAACAGCCAAAAAAAAAAAAATCAATATTGCCTTGCTTGTGTTCCCTAAGGGTTGCCACACAAAAAATAAATAAATAAATGAATGCAATCAACACCAAATCATTAATAATTAACTATATCCATCTACATTAGTATCCAAATTAGTGAGCCACATTACAAATGCTTTCATAGTTTAGGATGGTTAGTAAGTTAGTAACCCACTCAATCATTAATTTTGACACTAATTAATTAGATGTTGGGTCAGACATTGCATATTAACATTAAAATATGGCATTAAATTACAAAATCTTGAAGTCTATGGAGTACATTACAAATATCCCAAATTTCAGAATACCTTTTGCTGGGTCTGTATAATTGTGTCTTTATTCATTTGTCTTTGGTTGTCAATACCATAAGCACTAAAAAAGGAAAAGAAAAAACGATGGAAGAATGATAAAAAGTGTGCTACTGATTGAGTAATAGTCATATAGAAGTCTTACAATCACATGTGCAACAAAGATTAGGCCCACAATGTCATCACTAAGAGATAATATGTACTGGGCTTGTATGACATGGTTCTCATGGTAGGAAAGTGACCTATGAATGGTTTCACATGTTCTTAGTTCACCCAACAATTGTTCCTTATCAGCCTTTCTGTATTAAATGATTTATTGTATTCACTCTTCTTTTTCTTTTTCTTTTTCTTTTTATATCCATTAGAGTAATAAAAAAATGTTAGGAAACTATGATCTGTATCATGTTTTCTTAGATAACGGTTGCGTTTTGAGTTTAAAATGAACGTTTGTAAGAAAGTTATAAAGAATTACAATTGTAAAATAGAGTTTTAAGTTTTAAAATGCCATTTTAATCTCCAAACCACTTAACCAAACTGACCTTACATTTCATGAGTTTGTCATATATATATATATATATAAGAATTTTTAACCTTGGTTTCATACAAATCACTATTGCTTCATGTGTTTAGGTGCAAATATAGATGTATATGCTTAATTAGCTAGGGTCCTAAACCACTTTTATTTCTTTATCCCATTTTCTATTTCATTGGAATAAGCAAGCTTCAATATTGGTAGGAAAAGTGGGTGGCATGCATGCAAATGATTAGAAGTGGATCCAATGGAATCCTTCCAAGATATTGATAGAACCCATTGGACCATGAAAATGTTTATTCATCTGGAAGTACACTTTTCTTTGTATAGTATTCATCTTTTCAGGTGGGGAAAAAAAAGACTCAAAAGTTAGCTTCAGATAGTACCAACTTCAACCAAGCTAAATTGATAACTATTTTCTATTTCTCCTTTTTGTTTTATCTTTACGTTGGTATATTTGCACTCAATTTCTTATTTTTTTGATAAAATTTGCACTCAATTTCCTTTCTAATAATGATCATAATACCAATTTCAACCAAGCGACAACTAATATTCATGATTTTCTTGGATATGGTCTAGGCTATTTCCAGTTAGACTTGCCCATGAATAAATGAGATTGCCATAAAAAGAATGACATAAATTTTGATTTAAAAATAAAAATGGATAAAGAGAACAACTTGAAATCTTACCAGGATATGCTCATAGTTACAGAAAGAACATGAACACAAAATCCCATAAGTTGAAATGATGAAAATTGTGAATGAAATCATCTTCATGACCACCATTGCTATCACAATCCAATGGATTCCACCATGAAATGACAAACCAGTTCCATACAAAGCATGTGTTAACACTTAATGTAAGTTTTTTTTTTTTTTTTTTTTTTTGCTGAATTAACACTTAATGTAAGTTTGGGCATAATATTGAGCTATGAGGAATGAGTGACACCTACAAAATTCAATACCTACAAAATTCAATTCCAAGCTAATTTTGTCACCTAGTTTGCTGATAAACCAAATGAGGAAACTAGGGGTATAAAAATTTATTACTTAATTTAAAGCTACGAGATTTGATTCATTTTGAAAGCAAGAAGCAAGTTCCCAAGTTGTTCACCTATGGGCATGTCAGAGACTTCGTACTAATTGGTCACACTCTTAGCTGTAGGTCTATTACTTTGGAGACAAGAAAGGCCCAGCTGCATTTAATGAGATGTAACAAAACAAAAAACTTCAAACTAGGGCCAATGTTTAAAATCAAGAGTCTGGTTTTGGGTAACTGTTAATTGAATTTAGCTTGAATTTCAACAATCCGCAATAATTGCCTAAAAATCCTTTCTTGTTGGCCCCACAAGAGGAAACACAACATGCATTAATTACTCCTCTCGTGTTTTTTTTTTTTATCTGTTTAAAAAGTCAAATTTTTTAGAAAATATTATTTATTATTTTGTTTATTTTTTAGAATTGTATAAATTTTTAAAATTACTCTTAAAATAATTTATTAAAAAATTAAATTAGTAAATTAATAGAGATATAATAGGAACATTAGTAAATTAATAATTTTTATTTTTAAAAACATGACAATATTTTAGGACATCTCAAAATAAAATAGAGAACAAAAAAAAAAGACTGAGAGAGTAATTAATAATAATAAAAAGACCAGTGTGCATAAATAAAATTTTCAATTAATATTTGAGTTTAATACTAGCAATCTATTATATTTAAGTGAAACCATCATGCACTTTCAGTGTGATGGTCAAGAATAGAGGTTCAAATTTATTTGAGAAAATTTTACACACATATACACTTAAATTAAACTATAATAATATTTCTATCTTATATAAAAATAAAAATAAAAATACTTAAGTGAGAAAGTATCTAATTTTTCCATTTTTTTACTCCATAAATTACAATTTCTTTTCTCAAACCTTTTTGCTGGTTGCAATTTCTCTAAACTGAGAAGGTTCATGTTGTGATATTTAAATAAATAATAATAATAAAATCATTTGGAAGTTTGACATATTGTATTGTGTATTGTGCACTACTGTACTCATTGTCCAACGATCATAATTAAAAAAATTAGTAAAAAATAAAAATGCTAATATTATAGAAGTTGATGCTTATTTTGTTTGGCATACTGTAGAAATTAAAACTCATCACCAATTGTCTAGTTTTTTATTACGTGAGCTTCTAAGGGCATCCACAGCAATAGAGTTATTTTTTTAGCTATTTGACACTACAAAAAATCACTTTATCTATTTTACCTACTCATTTTACAAAATATTTAGCAATAGTTGACCTATTTTAGCTTTCAACAGAATAAAATAATATAAACATCACAATAAAATAATGTATCTACTACAATAAAATAATACACCCTATTGCCAACCAAAAAAAAAAAACCCACAAACCGATCATCTGAAGATTCTGAACAACAATAAGCAAACCCAAAACCCCAGCCACCTCCACTGCCACCCACAACCCACAACCACCTCCACTGTCTGCAAGCCACCATTAACATAACCTAAATCTTTCAAATTTGCAACAAAATTATCTCAAAAACCAACCAAAATCACACATAAAAACAACTAAAATTCAACAAACCCACAAATCTAGCAACAAAAAAACCCAGGGACAACCAACAAAAAAAACCCACACCACCGCCACAACCAACAACAACCGCCCACAGTAATGGCTTGAGACAACCCACCAACACCACGAACACAGACCACGAACACGACCCACGAACACAACCCAATCAACAACCCACCACCACCACCACAAACCCACCTCAACAACCACCACCCATAACTCTGATTTAAATAAAATAAATAAAACCACCACCACCACCAAGCTTGGGTCGCCGGCGGCTTGGGACTTGTGTTAACAACGGCTAGGGACTTGGGTCACTGGCAACTTGGCGGGCAGTCGCTAAGGAGTGGTGAGGAGGAAAAAAGAAATAAAAAAATGAAGGTGGAGAGGAGAAGAGGAGGGCAGGGTTCAATGAAGAAGAAAGGTGAAGTAGAAAGAAAAAATAGAGAAAAAATGGCTGGAGGAAGGAACAAAAAAATTTTTTGAAAGGGAGAAGTGCTGGGTTTGGTTCCATGAAGAAGAAAGAGTGAATGTGAAAAATAAAGAGAAAAGTAAGAAGGAGGGAGAAAAACTTAATTTAATAAAAGAGGAGAGAGAAATCAATTATTATTATTATTATTATTTTTTTTTTTTGGCTTTGAGCTACAGTGCATATCTATCTTTAGATGTGCACTGAAGCTGAAAAACTAAATTTTTTAGCTTTACCTTCATTGCTGCAACTCTACTTTTGTGATTAGTGGTGGTAAGGCCGCGTTTGTTTTGGTGGTAAAGAAAATCTGGAAAATATTTTACACCCTTGAGGATGTTTGGATGCGCATGAAAATTCAGTCAAACTGAAAACCAATTTCAGTTGACCGTAAACTAGGCACCCAACTCTGTAAAACCAATTTCATACTCATTTTACCTTTAAATGATTTCCAGCCTCAATCATAACTCAACAACCCGAAAAAAGAGAGAGAGCACCAGAGGAATTGGACCGTCGTGCAAGCTCCATCCATCATCCGCCGTTTGCCGTGCAAGCTTCGTCCACCATCCCTCTTCTCTTCCTCCCTCGTTCTCTCTCTTTTCCTTTGACCAACCATGGCCCAATCTTCAAGCATGTCACCGATCTACAACCCACCACCCACCACCCACCCTCGTCGTCGCTGCCACCTCTAGATCGAACCACCGGTCTTGTTGCCCAAAGCCCCAAGCTCGATACCAATCTTGACAATCAATCTGGGCACCACCACTGATCGCCGATCTAGCAGCCACTGATCACCAACCCACTCCACTCCACCCCCAAACCTACCCGATCTGGCCGCCGTCGTCCTCCAACCTATTCCGATCCTCTCTTTCCCTCGTTCTCTCTCTTTCCCTCAATCTCTCTTTCCCAATCTAACTAGTTTGTGAATAAAAAATGTTTTTATTTTAATTTTTGGTTGTGTTAAGCTTATATTTTGAAATTTTTTGTTATATTTTTTTTTTTTTGGCTTTGAGCTACAGTGCATATCTATCTTTAGATGTGCACTGAAGCTGAAAAACTAAATTTTTTAGCTTTACCTTCATTGCTGCAACTCTACTTTTGTGATTAGTGGTGGTAAGGCCGCGTTTGTTTTGGTGGTAAAGGAAATCTGGAAAATATTTTACACCCTTGAGGATGTTTGGATGCGCATGAAAATTCAGTCAAACTGAAAACCAATTTCAGTTGACCGTAAACTAGGCACCCAACTCTGTAAAACCAATTTCATACTCATTTTACCTTTAAATGATTTCCAGCCTCAATCATAACTCAACAACCCGAAAAAAGAGAGAGAGCACCAGAGGAATTGGACCGTCGTGCAAGCTCCATCCATCATCCGCCGTTTGCCGTGCAAGCTTCGTCCACCATCCCTCTTCTCTTCCTCCCTCGTTCTCTCTCTTTTCCTTTGACCAACCATGGCCCAATCTTCAAGCATGTCACCGATCTACAACCCACCACCCACCACCCACCCTCGTCGTCGCTGCCACCTCTAGATCGAACCACCGGTCTTGTTGCCCAAAGCCCCAAGCTCGATACCAATCTTGACAATCAATCTGGGCACCACCACTGATCGCCGATCTAGCAGCCACTGATCACCAACCCACTCCACTCCACCCCCAAACCTACCCGATCTGGCCGCCGTCGTCCTCCAACCTATTCCGATCCTCTCTTTCCCTCGTTCTCTCTCTTTCCCTCAATCTCTCTTTCCCAATCTAACTAGTTTGTGAATAAAAAATGTTTTTATTTTAATTTTTGGTTGTGTTAAGCTTATATTTTGAAATTTTTTGTTATAAAAATTGATTGGGAGCTGAAAAATGATTGGAAAAATGTGAAAACTTTGTAGGAAAATAGCATTTTCAAAATATTACCAAACACCAAAAATCGTTTTTTGGACTATTTTTCATTGTAGAACCAAACACTCGGATTTCATTTTCCTTACGAGAATTCACTTTCCCCTGCATTCATTTTACACTTGGAATTCAATTTACATCGAACCAAATGCAGCTTAAATAACTATATTTTTAGCAATATAACTATTTAGCACCACTATTGTGAGTGCTAAGGAGTATTAAAGTGATTAAATATATGTTATGATTAATTAGAATAAATGTGATTAGTCTAAATTTATTCATCATGGAGTCAACTTTATTGTAGAGTCAACTTTCAACTTTATTGTGGAGTCAACTTTAGTGTACTGTGGAGTCAACTTTAGTGCACCCCTTGCAGGCATCCCCACCTTTTTTTTTTTTCTTTTTTTGAGACGGTAAAAATGCAACATAGTTAATTGGAAAGGAAAACATGTTGCAAAGAGAAGTTGATTGTGGCAGGATTAAGATAATTTAGGGTCTGTTGGTACATGTGTTTAAACATATATTTTCAGTTTTTAAACAATATTACACGTATTTTCATGCACTTTTTTACCACATATATTTCTAAAAATTACAAACTAGAACAACATTACCAAATGGACCCTTAAATTGTTTGACTTATTTGTCCTTGGATATGGTAATGGAGGTTAACAACTAACAAGTATCTATGAGTAGAAACACGGGTTTTTTAAAAAAATAACTATAAATTTCAAACTATATTATTAGTTAGACAAAGTTTGAAACATATTTGGTTTATAGCAATTCGACTTTTTTGGAGTCGATTTTGCCCATTGAAAATCCACTAGGAAATCGAGTTTCTAAAACTCGATTTCCAAAATCGAGTTTCTAACACTCGATTTCCTAGTGGATTTTCAAAGGGCAAAATCGACTCCAGAAAAGTCGAATTGCTATAAACCAAATATGTTTCAAACCTTGCCTAACTAATAATATAGTTTGAGAAATTTGGTTATTTTTTAATAAAATCCGTAGAAACACACCACAAATTTCATAATTATTTTCTTAGAGACAAAAATCTTATCAATGGAAAACTTATACGAGAAGTATCAAAAATTTGTCAACTTAATTATCATGAAAAATGTTGAATTATTTTAAAATTTTAAGTTATATAATAATTAATAAATGGATCCATTTAATGTATACCTTTAAGATAATCATTCATTATAAGAAATTTTTTTATAGAAACTCAAAAAATTTGTCAAAAAAATTAGTCACTTTTTTTTTTTTTTTCATAAAAGATTTCTTAAAATGGTTTACTAATGTATGTTTTAAGGACACACGTTAGCAAAACCCTTAATACATATTCAATTATGACTCAAGTTGTCTCAAATTGTTGGTTATGTTTATAAAATCTAACTTTTTAAAATAACATCATTTAATATTATGTTTTTCAAGGTTTATTTGTTGATAGAGGGGTTATTTCATGTATCATATATGCATCCTCCTCATAATGGGCAAATTTTACATGAAATTCATAAGAGTTTTTTTTTTTTTTTTTGAGAAAGAAATTCATAAGAGTTAAAACACATCTTTTTTATTTTATTTTTTATGGGAACATTTCTCTTTTTTATAAGGAAAATATATCTCTCTTATTTTAATAGAAATACATTGATCCTATAAACGACATAATTATAAAAAATTGTAGTAGAATATTATAAGTACAATAAATGTGTACTCATTCTCACATGAATAATAAATTTCACTAAAATTTTTTATTAATGAAATCTGTGTAATAGAAGTGATCCAGTGTTTATTTATTGTATAATCAAAATATTTTATAACTAATCAAAAAAATTTGAGAAGAATAATTAAAAAATAACTATTGGTCTTGGTCCATTGACACACAAAGACCAAAGTTCTGTTTCTAGTTTCTACTCGCTTATCTCTATTGTCCTCTTTTACTCTGGTCAACAAACAACGCCTTTTTTGTATGTTTTGCGTAGCATTACTGTATTAGATTTTTTTTGTATGAGCATGGAATATATTAAAAGCTAGAAGCCAACCACAGGGGCTGCAGAGTTACCAATACGGTTACTGTATTAGATTTGCTCCTATGGCTTTAAAAAATTATCATAACCTTATGTTTAAAACTTTAATCTATCTTGTGCTTAAAAAATTCTATTGTCAAGCTTATGAAATTGAGGGTCCTTGATCACTTTTGGTGTGCTTAATTTTTAAACTCCAAGTAAAACAAAAAGACCTTTTGGACTTGCATTGGCACATCTTTTATCGTATTCTCAATACAAATCGATCAAATTTAATTGCTTTTATGACTTAAATCTTACATTAAAGTAAGAGACTAGGCATACCCATTGCTTTGATATGTGTGTTAAATAGTTAAATCACTGTTATTATTATAATAAAAAACTGTAGCCAAGAATCAAGATACCCCAATTTCTAGAAAATGACTCAAGGGTACTTAGTTCAACTGCATCACAATGTTTAATGTGACAAACTAAATAACACGTACCAAACATGCATTATTTTAAACCTCATTTCTCTGTTTGTTCTTCCTTTTTGTCATGTTAATAGTTTTGTAGCTAATTTTACGGTTGTCCTTCAGTTTTAAAAAAACACAAATTTTAATAATTAAAAACCACTGTAATGGACAAGAATATTTTGATTAACACGTTCTAGTTCTCGTGCTTTTCCTATACATGCCTTTGTCTTATGCGATGATTAACTTTCTGATTGTATAAGACAAATAAACAAATTATTTATCAAAAAAGACAAAGAAACTTTTTTTTTTCTTTATTTCTAATGTGGATATTCGTCTTTTAGAGTATTTGACGAATTTTTAGGTGAATGAAATCTCGTTATCTTACATGCATAATAATTATATGAAGGAATCCTTTAGAGCAATCTAATGTATTGGTAAAGAGACCTACACTCATACCTCATGGATTATATAAGACTTGAAACCATAAGGTGAACATCGAGTAACAAATTACACAATTTATTTTGCATTTTTATGAACACATGACTAATTTTCGGATGAATATACTATTGTTGCTATTGTCGCTATTGTCGCTGTATAAATTTCGAATTTCCTAACTTTTTAAAGGACACAACAAGTGGGACATCATGGATAACAGACCTATAAAAGCACAAAAATAATGTGTAAACAGTCATGGAAAGCAGATGTGACAATTCCTTTGTAGTTATTAATTCATGTAATAGTGCGTACATTAAAGACTAGTGGCATGATACATTTTTAAGAAGTTACAAACAATATTTAACACCGCAACAAGTGTCACTCCAGTCAAGAGAAAGAGAGACACGCAGAACGAACAATCATTGATAATCGAAAAACGTCTCTAGTATAAATAGAGATCTCATTATTGACAAAAGAAACTACTCTCCACTAGCAAACTTGTTCGTGCATATATATTGTTCTCTTGTGATTGTAGTTCCTTGGTAATTTTATTTCTACTAGTTTGTAGGGCTCGAAAGGTGTTTGTACTAGTAAGTGGATTTCCTTTTATTCGATTACTTTTATCAATCTTGTTTATCCAATTTTATTTAATTTGATTCATGTTCTTAGTTTTTTTTTTCCCCCTTCCTTTTGAGAATCATGTTTTTAATTAGTTGTTAATTACTTTTAACCCTTAATACATTGTCATTGATTTGATTAACCATCTACAATGCATACATTAATCATTTATTCTAAGAAACCTTTTATAGAAAATTAAAAAAAAAATCTGTGAAAACAAAAAATTTAATCATCGTTTTCATTTTTTTTTTTAATTTATTAAAATGGTTTACTAATAGGATAAAGTTTGCTACATAATTGGTTGTAGCCTAAGGCTACGATTTTATTCAATATCTTTTTATTGAAGGTGAATTAGGGTATAACTTTATTTAATATCTTTTTATTGAAGGTGAATTTTGACAAATCTACCTTGGATCACATCTTTTTCTTATATTCTCTATGCTTGCAAAATTTCTAGAAAATTAAAGATTAATAGTTATGTTATCAATAAATTGTTTACATTGCAAGTTTTTGTAGTTTAAAATTATATATAAAATATGAGCTTATAGATCATATAGTAAATAATATTCAATTGACACAAAATTTAACATGTGTGTTAATAGTGTAAAGAATATGTAATTCAATGGTTAGATTTTCAATTGACACAAAATTACAACCAATTTTGTAGTTAAATTTTATATTTATTAATATATGTCCAAGTTATTAAAACCTTTATTTATTTTTGCTGAGAATAAAACCCTCATTTTTTTTATGTCTAAAACGTGGAAACCTGGCCTTATATAAATTGCTAACTCAAACGGTTGATTGATCAACTTGATCTAGTAGTTTTTTCATAAAAAGAATATACTAATAAATTATTACCCAAAAAAAAAACTAATAAAGTACTCCTCGAAGTAGAATCAACAGATTGAGTAATATAATACAAAAAAAATATGTTCCGCAGGTTCGAAACCTGTGAGACACGATCCGGGATACGTGGCGTCAAAAACTGAGTCACTACGTCAGCACGCCGAAACGCCGTCGTTAATTCACGCGGTCCCCCCGCCCCATGCAGCATCAGTAGTAATCAAGGACACTTGGCTCCGTGAGTTAACAGCGTGAGAAAATAACGTTTTATAAAATGCATCGGGAAATGCGTGCCATACGATGCTGACACCTCTGATTGATAAGGTTCATGACTGGTGAGGAGGCAGTGCCAACTAGGCCAACCTTGACAGTTGACGGCGATGTGTAACGGCGAGTAAGTCCCCTCATTTTGCGTGTCGCACTCACATTAATACGTGCAAAAATTTATGTACATTTTAATATAAGAATTTTTTTTTGTACTGATTTTTCAAAATTGAAATTATCTATTTTATACTCATTCATGTTAACGAATGTCCTTATGGTATTGATTAATAATTTATTTTTAAAAAGTTTTGACATCATCTTTATGGGTAATGAAAAACTCTCAAAATGTTAATTTTCTTTTTCCATAAAAACTTTCTTTAAATGAATTGTTAACCAATACTCTAAGAGCATTCATTAACATTTTCCTTTATACTATATCACTTTAAAAAATAAATCAGTGTAGTGCGTGTACGCCTCAAACATCTAAGGATATCACATACCTTATTTTTTTTAATTATTTCTTATCCTTCACACACCTTTTTTTTTTTAATTATTTATTATTCTTCACATACTACAACTACTATTCACTCTCCTCCTTTATTCTCAAGACGCATAAAGAAATAATAAAAAACTAACAACTTTGTAAATTTACACATTTTTTAATTATACAAGATAGATATTATACTCTAACTTAAATTAAGTGTATATGTGTGTGAAGTTTCTTCTTGGAGACTTGAACCCCAATTGTTACCTCATACACCTCACAAGTACTTATTCTTATGAAGTGACTATTGCACCAAAGGTGTGTGATAGTTAAATTTACATTTTTTAAACTTAGTGACCGTTTGGATCCCAAGTCCACGTTTAGCGTTTTGCCTTTTGCCCTTTTTTTTTTTTTTTTGACCAACGCTTCTTGCACTATTCATATGACATGAACAGTGCATTAATGTAAATGAATAGTATTTTCAGCATGAACAGTAGTTTGGAAATTTTTTTAATAAAATAAGCGATATCCAAATACACTTTTAATTGATATTAGTGATTTTAAAACTTAAAGGGCCCGTTTGGTCATAGACTTTAAAAATTGTTGTTTAAAAAGATGTAAAAAGTATTGTTTAAAAAGTGTTGTTGAAAAACGTATTTTTAGTGTTTAAAAAACAAAAAAATGTGTTTGGTATTATAGTTTAAACAATAGTTTTTAGTGTTTAAACAATAGTTTTTAGTGTTTAAAAAACAAAAAAATGTGTTTGGTATTATAGTTTAAACAATAGTTTTTAGTGTTTAAAAAACATAAAAATGTGTTTGGTAGGTGTGTTTAATTTTATGAAAAAAGCTGGCAAAGAGTACGAAATAATATTTTTTAATGAGGAGAGAGACGATAATATTTGTTGCTGGAGTCCTTCATATTTGTTGCTGGAGTCCTTCATCCCTTCTCTTCTTCCCTGAGGGCAGAAACCAAACCCACGCAGTCGTCACAACCATCTACGCCTCTGATCTCATATCCACGGCTGGGCTTCACATTCCTCAGATCTCATATCCACTGTCAGCACTCCAAGACCCAACAACCACTCTTGCGTTTGTAGCCGCCGACCCATAACTCCAAGACCCAGGTTCGCATCTCCCTTTCACCTTGCTCGTCAATGGGTTTTTTTTACCTGACCAAGGCCTCCACACTGTGTCAGTTTCGCTGTTGGTTAGCACCGAAGTCCTTCGCACTGTTTGGGTTTTGGTTAGCAACCCAGATTTGTAGGTCAGGGTGGGATATCTTCGTAGGAATTGGGCATGGAATTATTAAGTGGACAAAATTGATTGACAAATGGCTGGTGATGCGGTGTATGGAGGAGACGCGTATATGCTGGGTGGTTGAGGATTAATGGAGATGGGTTTAATGTAGCTGGGTCGGTGTGAGGAGTTATGGAGGTGGGTGAGAATGGCTTGATTCGGTGTGTGGGTGAGATGGAGTTCTTTGGTACTTTGGTAAAGGCATGAAGAGAGAGACGAAGACAAGAGACAGGAATTGATAGAAAGGCTGATCAGGTTGGGCCCCATATTTTTCAATTTTATTACTGAATTGCCACGAAAAACGTATTTTTATTGTTTGAAATCAGCCCGGACCGTGTTTTAAAAAGCCCATCATTTTGAACAACATTTTTCAAACTGAGCGTGAACACAGATGGGCCACCAAACGCTACTTTATGGTTTTGGGCAATATGTTTTGTGGTATGAAAACTAAACAATGGTGTTTGAACTGGGGTACCAAACGGGCCAAAAATGTGTAAAACTGTTAACTTATATTTTTTTAAAATATTTTATTGTTAGAATGATAAAATAATAAAGATTGGTGAAAGAATTTATATTTCGCATAACAATGATATCAACACTTTCCTGACTTATTAAACAGGCTTAAAGAGCATTAAGGTAACCATTTTTAAAAATTTTTAAACCCTCTGGTCCCACAATCCAAACTTGGTACTATCAAAAACTCAAAGCTATAACGTGAACCTGTGGTTAAGTTTGATAAGTATACGATTTGGCATTTATGGTGGGAGTTCCAAAAAAAAAAAAAAGAATTGAATGGATCAGAAAAGGGTTGGAGAATAAGCCAAGTTTGAATGATTATTTACGATTATGGGAGTTGGGAGTTTTCTCTTTATGTGTGCTAAAATTTGGTTTTTTTTACACGTGGCAGATGGGATTGAGTGCAGAAAATTCACCCATTGAGCAACGTGTGTGTTTTGTTTCTTCTAGGAAAATTGACCATAGACTGATAGTTTGTGTAAAAATCACTACAACAACAACAGCCTTTGGATTTGGGAATTGGGATTACTAAATAAATCATCAACCCGATTACATGCTCGAAAAGATTATGATTAATTAACTAATTGGCAAATGATTTTACCATCTGATTTTCTTTTTGGCAGCTTCAAACTTCGAAGGGGCAAGTGCTATATATGTATTAATGTATATCCAAGTTGGCTACTTGGTTTAGGTAAAATATGTTGTCTTTTTCAATGTTACACGGTGTTGGTGTAAATTTGGGGCCTCTCTTGAGTTAAATCAATCGGAGAGAAAAGAAATATGTTAAAGGCCACAATAATTTACACAATTTTTATCACAATTTATCACGTAACAAGTTATGTGTGGTAGAGATATAGACCTAATTTTTTTTTTTTTTATCACTTATAACTTATTGCGTAGCAAATTGTGGTGAAAATTGTATAAATTGTTGTGATCTTAACATTGTTCAAGAGAAAATGTGTAAATATTACCGTTTTAAACATTTTATAAATAAACCGACCATGGTGTCATTTGGCCTCTCTTGAGTTTAGACCAATTGGAGAGAAGCATATTCTACCGCACGAGTTTTAGTAATTAGTGCAATCGTTTTCTTTCAATTTGATAATAATATCTGTGATAAAAGACTTTTTGTTTTTTGTTTTTTTCCACTAGATAATGTATATTATGACTCTTGATTTGGATGATTATACGAATTGGTCTGTTGCCGTTTTATCTTTTTATTACTAAATGAATTGGTCTGTCCTTTCTCCGAAAAAAGAATTGGTCTGTCGTAGTTATATTAGAAGTATCCATATAATATATATAACTAATTTAAGGTAAAAACATAAATAATTTCTTATATCGTGCAAAATTGTTGGAGTTATTCAATTATTTTATGGCATATTCTGTTTTTTCGGCCAGTGATAGTAACCCCATGCATATGGCTATGAGTCTATGCCTCCATCTTAGACCTTAGTTCCTCATTGCACTATTGTAAAAGACACAAAAGTAACTTCAAACGTAGTTCATTCAATATACCTAGTCCTAGGACAATTTTTTATACCCATATATGCATATAGCTACGGGTCTATGCCCCATAGTATATACTTCATTCAGTTCATTGTACTCTTATAAAAGATACGTACTCACACATTTAGTTCTCAATTTTTATTTTATATTTCAAAACGGGTTTTAACCATTCAAATATTACAATTTATTTCTTATACTTTTAAATGCGTGTCAAACGAACATACTAAAATAAGCACTGATACTAACATGGAGCCCAAGTAGCAGGGAAAAAAAAACAGCAAGAGAGGAAATCATCAACAGTGAAACGAAAACACAACCAATTAAGAGATTTTTCATTTTAAATCCCTACCCAAAAATATTGACATTAACGATCATTGAAGTGTTCTCTATGAACCAAAACTTAATTTGTGCATCTCAATCTGAGACGGATACACAATTTGATAGGCTCGACATGAATCAAAAAATTTTCTACCAACTTTGTTGGTAGGAATATTGTTGGGGTTGAGGGAGTGTCCTCCACCATCCTAAAATTTCCCAATGCTAGGGTTCTACAGAAATACATAATTACAAGCATGCCCATTACAATACAAAGTATACCATTGTAAGAACCCACTATTAGAGAAAAGAATAATGGAACATCAAATTTACAAATCCTATCAAACATATGTGTTCGCAGGTGATCTATAGACTTGTTGGTTAAAAGAAACAAAAGTTGTCAAAGTATAAGAGCCGACTACTATGGTAGTTATTGAGTTTAAGGTGGGTGGAAATGAAACTGAGGCATGGAGATGGAAAGGTACCAAAATTTGCAAACGCCCCTAAATCTTACAATACTCTAGCTAGGATATTGAATACGATGTCGTTTGAGAGATGATTGTTCCTTCATCAGAGAAAATCAATCTTTGGGCTAGATATTTTGGATAAAAATAAATAAAAATCTTAAAATTCATGTGTAGCATGCGTTTTTTTTTTTCGTCGTCTATATTCTTCCATATGGGCTCCACGTCAATAATAGTATTATTATTTTTTTTGAGAATAAACAGCAGAATTTTATTCAAAGAAAGAATAAATTCATACAAAAGCAAGGCAACATCAAGGAATGCCAAAGAAAAAAACTGTACTAGCTACAAGGCTTTCTCTTCACCTATCAAAAAATAGCGACTGTATGCAAAGTTACACCAAGGAATGCCAAAGAAAAAACAAGACTATCTTACAATTACTCAAGACGAGCTTCCATAATTAGCTTCCAAATACTCTAAAGCATGGGATGCAGCAAACCTGGCTAGAAAAGGGGGGTCAAGACGTGGAGTATCGTAGCAAGCCTCATTCCGCTTACTCCAAATCATTCAGCTGGTTGTGAAAAATATTGCAATCTTTGGGTCATTTTTCCTTTGCATAATTTGATCAGCCAAAGATTTGTGCAATGAGACATGATCTCCCTTAAGCATGTGGACTTTCAAACCTTGTCAGAATATGTACAACTTAATAGGATATGGTCTGTTGGCTCCACCCCATCCTCGCAACATTCATATCTAGCATCAAACAAAAATTTTCTTCTAGCTAGATTTGCTTTAGTAGGCAGTATATCTCTACAAACTCTCCAAATGAAAGTTTTGATTTTATTACATACCTTGGCCGCCCAAATCACTTTCCAAATTTTATTGCACTATGAGTAATTGGATGATTGGCCATGACAAGATCTCAGTTGTTGAGTTTGGATTATCTTATATGCATTTTTTACCGAATATTCACCTGTGTTTGTGTATGCCCAAGTTTGGATGTCTTGCAGTTGCACCACTCTATTGCTCAATGGGATGGATTTAATAACCTCAGCTTCATGTGGGAGGAATACATGATCAATCATGGATACTTGCCATAATCTTGTAGTTGGATCAATGAGGTTATCCACTGTGGCCATTGTTGACATTGTGGAGCACAGGGTTACCACCTTGAATGATGGTGGGGTTGGAAGCCATCGATCTTGCCAAATTCGAATTTTATTTCCGGTTTCTATTCGCCATCTCAATCCACTGTCCAAGATAGATCTGACTGCCACTATACTTTTCCATGCAAAACTCCCTGAATTTGGTGATGGAGCATCTAAGAAATATGTGTTGAGAAAGTACTTGATTTTAATGTTTTTGTTACATCGTACTTTTCCATCCACTTGTTGATGGTAGGGGACTTTTTCATACACAATCAAAAGTGTAAGGATTAAAGTGAAACATTTGAAAGGTTAGAGACCATTTTAAAACTTAAGGTAATTGTCAAGAATCAAATGTGTAAATAAATATTTAATATATAGAATCTTAGAATATTTCGATCCCATTTCATTTGCCAACACTATTTGGTTGATTTGTACTCATATCATTAACTAACAAAGCCCCCCTCTAGCAAAAAAAGAGAGAGGCTAAATTAAAGATTATACCCTTTAAGTTTGCTTAAAAATTCAATTCAATTTTGTAACTTTCGATTCATTCATTTCAATTCTATAAATTTAGTTCTTGTTCATGTAGATCCATCCTTGGACAATTTTTGTTCACGTACATCCATTCCTGTTTGTCTAGATTGTATTGTTAAACACCCAAAAGTTAATCACTTTCATTTTCAGTGATTTTTTATAACAAAAATGGTTGAAATTTATTTCCCATGATTTCTTAAAAATAAAAATAAAAAATCAAATGAAACAAAACTACTTTATTATGAAAAATTCTTAGATATTACCCACCTTGCAGCAAAAGCAATAAATCAAATAACATTTTTCTGACTTTTTTCTACAACTATTGACATGACTTTGAAAATGGGTTATAATAAAAAGTGGTGTTTTGTTGAAAATTGGTTAATGTTTTTTTTTTTTTTTTTTTTTGATGGAATAAAAAATTGGTTAATGTTAGTTCATGATCTTGTAGTTGGATCAATGAGGTTATCCATTGTGGCCATTGTTGACATTGTGGAGCACGGGGTTACCACCTTGAATGATGGTGGGGTAGGAAGCCATCGGTCTTGCCAAATTCGAATTTTATTTTCGGTTCCTACTTGCCATCTCAATCCACTGTCCAAGACAGATTTGGTTGCCACTATACTTTTCCATGCAAAACTTCCTAAATTTGGTGATGGAGCATCTAAGAAAGATGAATTGGGAAAGTACTCGATTTTAATGTTTTTGTTACATCGTACTTTTCCATCCACTTGTTAATGGTAGGGGACTTTTTCATACACAATCAAAAGTGTGAGGATTAAAGTGAAACATTTGAAAGGTTAGAGACCATTTTGAAATTTAAGGTAATTGTTGAGAATCAATGTGTAAATAAATATTTAATATACAGAATCTTAGAATATTTTGATCCCATTTCATTTTCCAACACTATTTGGTTGATTTGAACTCATATCATTAACTAACA
Source organism: Quercus suber (assembly GCF_002906115.3). Classification (NCBI taxonomy): domain Eukaryota; kingdom Viridiplantae; phylum Streptophyta; class Magnoliopsida; order Fagales; family Fagaceae; genus Quercus; species Quercus suber. Next base: position 17,868 of record NW_027070016.1, on the reverse strand, counting down.
AAGCCCCCCTTTAGCAAAAAAAGAGAGGCTAAATTAAAGATTACACCCTCTAAGTTTGCTTAAAAATTCAATTCAACTTTGTAACTTTTGATTCATTCATTTCAATTCTATAAATTTAGTTCTTGCTCATGTAGATCCATCCCTGTTTGTCTAGATTGTATTGTTAAACACCCAAAAAGTTAATTACTTTCATTTTTAGTGATTTTTGATAACAAAAATGGTTGAAATTTATTTCCCATAATTTCTTAAAAATAAAAATAAAAAATCAAATGAAACAAAACTACTTTATTATGAAAAATTCTTAGATATTACCCACCTTGCAGCAAAAGCAATAAATCAAATAACATTTTTCTGATTTTTTTATACCACTATTGACATGACTTTGAAAATGGGTTATAATAAAAAGTGGTGTTTTGTTGAAAATTGGTTAATGTTTTTTTTTTGATGGAATAAAAAATTGGTTAATGTTAGTTACTAACTAGTACTACCACTCAAAATTCAAAAATTATTCTAGGGCATTAATCACTCAAACTAAACAAAAGATACCCCGTGCCCTCATAGATATAGTAGATTCTCTTAACTTTGCCCTTTAAATTTAATCAACCTTTAATTTGAATTTTTTTAAAATGAAAATAAATTTTGTGGGTCCCACAAGCATTTTACCCTTTATCCTTTGAAAACCAAGGCTGTGGATTTTGCCGCGCCGACTATGTTGCATTTAGGACAAAGAGGCCATAATCCAAACTTAACCTTTTTCTCCCAAAGACCGCGCACACAAAAATTTTCAAATCTCGAAAACTCACCCTTCTTAAACGACGCCGTGTTCTGAGGCAAGCGGGGTAAACCAGCTGCCCTTGAAAAGTAATAACAATATTAAGTTCTTACCTACGCTTTTTACCTGGTTGTCAGTGAAATCATTTTTGTTACTTTTGGTTGAGTTTCTTTAGAATTCTTTATGGATGTAACTTTTGAAGTTGATACTTGATGATGTACAATTTTTCATTATTTGTTTTTATACTTTTTTTTTTTTAACTAGATACATTTTTTTTTACTAGTTATAAAATTGATCAATTTTGGTGGTTGATTACTAAACTTTTCAAAAGGTCTTTGGTAAACATTTAAAAATAAAATATCAGAATCTATCATGCTATTATAAAGAGAATACAATTTGATGGTTTCATCTTTTGATTTGACAATATAAATCATTATTAAATGGTTAAAAATAAAAATGACTATATTTAAAAGACATAAACTGGTGAAGTTCAAATTGCTAAAGTAAAAAAGATATAATTTTTTTTAAATGCACCAAATTTATAGACAACAATAGGAACTTGGGCAAGTTGGTGATCTTTTGAAATTAGATTATAATTGCAAAATATGGTACTATAGTAGCTGAGTCAACAATGGTTATATATTAACTTGTAAAGTTAAATTGTATATAAATATACTAGCGATTACTTATCAAAAAAAATATATACTAGTGATCATGCTTTAGCCTTTAAGCACACAAATCAATGTGCATGAACTTGCAAACTATTTCTAGCAATTCAGACTTATATAGTCAACTTACGCAACATTAAAAAAACAAATACAAATATAAACATCTTGAATTTGTGTTACGGACGTAAATTATATTCATAAGTCTTTTTTTTTTTTTTTTTAAGTAGGTACAATTTTTTAGAATATATATGTTAGATTTTCTAATTGAATTTAATTATATAGTTTTATTTACCAATGAATCACATAAATAGATTTTTTTTTTGAGAGAGACATAAATAGATTTAATTGTTAAAAAGATAACATTATTTATATTGTATTAATTAATATTATTTCTGTATACAATATTTTAAGTAAGGGAATGTACGTTTTATCATTTAAAAAAAATATGCATGAATTTTTAATGGAATATGCATTAGAGTCATAATTAAATATGTAATCTTTCTTAAATTATACCTTGGAACATTATTAATTTGTTATGACATTTTTAAAAACAATTTGTTAAGGTGTGAAGTTGCATTTGTAACCACCAAGTGAGTTGAGTTTAATACAAATCTTTTGTATCACTTTTTGTGTTACACCAATCAAAACTTACCACACATTTGTTTGAATTTCCTTATAAATTAGCTAAAGTTTAAAAAAAAATAAACAAAAAATAAATTATAATTAGTGAAATATAAAGTAGAGCACAAAAAAAGATATAAAATATTTATGCTAGATGGTACCTCTCAATACCTTGAGTATATGGTGAAACACGAAAGTCTCGGAAGAAAACAAATATTTTATATGCGATTAGGATATACAAGACTCATCATGCCTTATACGTTTGGCAAAGAAGATACTTTCTTCTCTGAAATAGGAATGTGGTATTTATTTAGTAATATTTCTAACTAGTGAAAAGAAAATTACAATTATAGTATCATCATTTACATAGGTACTCACTTATGCAAATTTCAAACAGAGTGGCAAATTACATAAGCAAGTATGAGAAAAATTATAAAAAAATTCTCCATACAACTTGGCCAAAATTATTTAAAAAAAAAAAAAAACTGCATGACTTGATTTTATTAAATAAAAAAAGAAAGAAAAATCATGAAAGCAAGAGTGTGTGAGTGCGACGGTGGTAGTTATTTATTTTATTATTAGATATTAAAAAAAAAGAAAAAAGAAGAAGCTTTCTCTAGTATATAGTAATAAAAGCGGAAAAAGAAGGGCATTTGTGTACTTGAATAGTCGACGGCGATATCCAAAGCTAGCAGTAGCATTTACAGCCAGCAGCAAAGGAAACCGCAAAACAATCCTCGAGTCTCTCTCTAGTCTCTGTAGCACACACAGACAGAGATAGATAGACAGAGAAAGAGAAAGAGAAAGAGAAAGAGGTAAACGTATGTTTGTAGCTGTAATTAATACATAAACTGTACCACCACTTGCATTGCATTAATGCATTCTTCTGTATACACTCTTTTTTTTTTTGAATTTATTTTTACGGTAAAAACTAAAACACTAGTTATCGCTCCATTTCACTCTCATACGAACATTTATACAAAACAACCCACTACACTACGCACTCGTTATTCTTTTTCTCTCTCTACTCTCTAGCGCTGTAAATTTTCGTGGGTTGAAAGACCGAAGAAAATCTGTTTCAGCCTGTTGGCGCTCTCTATTTTGATCTTCTTTTTTAGCTTTCGAAATCCCATTTCCTCTGTTCGTTTTTTTTTTATTATTGACTTTCTGCTCTGCTCTGATTTGAATCGTCAACAAGAACAAGAACAACAAGAACAAGAAATAGTATCTCTCATCTCTCTCTCTCTCACTTTGTTGATATTGTTGTTGTTTTAAATAGTTTTGAAAAAAAAAGCATATTGTTATAGAGATAAGTATATTTTTTGTTTTTTTGTTTTTTTGCGATTTCACGTGAATCAAATTGATTGCTGTAAATGCTCTTCTTCTTCTTCTTCAATCTATACCTTGCTTTTCCTTTTTTTTTTTTGGTTTTTTTTTTATTTTTTATTTTTTATAAATTTATATATTTTTTTTTTTTTTAATTTAAATTCTGCTTCTGTAATTTCCTACAGTTTTTCTGAGCAACGAAACAGAGTTGATTTTGTAGTTGGTTGGTGCTTAGTGCTGACCTGATTTGAATCTGGATGTTGTGCAGGGTACTAGCTCTGTTTTTATTTGAGGTTGATTGAGCTAACTGGCTATAAAGCTTTACAAACTTTGATTGGAGCAGAGATTCACTGTCATAAACAACTATACAGAACAAAAAAACCTGTGTACGGTTCCTTTTTAACCCTCATCATCTCAATGATTTGATTGTTTTTTGGTTTCTTATAGTCTGAGTTATACTATATTTGGTCGTGGAATCTTTGCCTCAGTTTCTTTTTCTGGGGATATGGTAAAATTAATAACAAATACATACAAGTATACAACAACAAGAAGAAAAAAAAACATCTGGGTTGGATCCAATTTTTTTTTTAATGACTGATTCACTTTTTTACCATTCTGAAACCTGCTTGTTTTCCACAGCTTTGACCCATTTGATTTGAAGTTTCGTAGTGAGGGTCTACTTTTTGTTTTTGTGTCGTTTTGCAATTTTGTTAGTGCTGGCATAACAGTGGTTGGGGATTCTCTCTAGTCATGTATTGAAAATTGAAACTAAGATAGATAGATGTATGTCTTGCCTTTTGAGCCAAATCATGGGTTAGTAGAACAAATAAAGTTGTTGCACCTTGCAAATATTGAGAATATTCACCCTGGGTTTTTCAAAACAGGAAAAGTGAGGGGCTTGCTTTCAAGAAGAGGGTGTATTTTTGAGTGAATTGGTGAAAAGGGTCTTGTCATTGTTGGGCCTGCTATGCTAGTGATGAATGGAATTGTGAGCATGTCGGTTGTACATGTCCTGGAGTCGAACAAGGTGGGGGCCTAGTAATAATGCAAGTGTATTTGATTGGGTGTGTCTTTAGGCATGTGTTTTAGCCTCTAACTTGAATTGGGTTTCATGGGTTTCTAGAATTGAATCTGTTGAAGAAGGAGCTTTTGGTTTGAAGTTGTGGGTGCTCCCATGAGTCAAGAACAGAAGCGAGGGAAGCAGGAGAAAGGCTCTGATGATGCTGAGAAGGTTGTCGTTGCTGTTAAGGCATCGAAGGAAATTCCCAAGACTGCTCTGGTGTGGGCCTTGACCCATGTTGTTCAACCTGGGGATTGCATTACATTGCTTGTGGTTGTTCCTTCACAAGGTTCAGGTATTTTTTTTTTCCTTGTCCCATGTTGATTTTTTCTCCTTTACTGCTCAAATATTAATTAACTGGTAGTGATATACAAGTTAATGATACCTTTTCAACATTGATCACTTTCTTTTAATCCCTTCTGTGTCTAATTCTCTGAGGAGGTTAATTGTTATGTTAATTTTGCCTTATGTCAATATTGCTACAGTTTGATCACTAACAGTTGAGATAGTATTGATTGAATGTATCATCTGTAATGATAAGGAATGCACTTGATCTTTTTCTTGGGTTGTTGGGGCTGGATTGATATGCTAGCCCAGTCTTTAATTGAATTTAAGACAAGCATGCGAACCCTGGGTCTTCTAAATTGTAATATTTCTGGTTTTTGTAAATATAAATATTTTACAACCGTGTCATTCATTGTGTTTGGTTGAAACCTTAAAATTTTAAAAGACCATTAGCACGATGAAGTCCTGATTTTTAAGCTTTAAAAGTCCTGTGACTCACCAAGAGCCATTTTGCTCAATTGGCACCTCTAGGTGTTTCCAATAGAGAGAGATCCAGGTTTCAAAACTCTCCTCCCTCAACTATCAAATTATCCAAAAAAACAAAAGCTCCCGTGACTCCTTTTCCACCTCCGATTTTGCTGACTTGTAGATTAATGCAACTGACATTTAGTTTTGTAACAATTCTTCAGGAAGAAAACTTTGGGTTTTCCCAAGATTTGCTGGTGACTGTGCCAGTGGTCACCGGAAGTCTCATTCAGGATCAAGTTCAGAGCAGAAATGTGAGATTACAGATACTTGCTCCCAAATGATCCTTCAACTACATGATGTTTATGATCCAAATAAGGTAATTGTCTTATATATTTTCTTATATGTGCAATCTCTGTTTGTGTTTCATCTGCTTCTCATTCTGGTTCTGATTTGCAGATAAATGTCAAGATAAAAATTGTTTCTGGATCACCTTGTGGTGCAGTGGCTGCAGAGGCCAAGAGAGCTCAAGCTAGTTGGGTTGTACTAGACAAGTAATACTTCATTTCGTTTTCTTATCTACTTTCAAATGCAAAGTGTATGTTTAAGGTTCTGCAGGGACATGATGCCTTGTCAAGTTCCTATTTTTTAATTTCTTGATCTAGAAATCATGTTTTTGTCTTTTAATGTTATACATGTTTTGATCATCTTACTAACCTTTTCTACAGACAGCTCAAACACGAGGAAAAACGATGTATGGAAGAGTTGCAGTGCAACATTGTTGTTATGAAGCATTCCCAGCCAAAAGTTCTCCGCTTGAATTTGGTTGGTTCATCTAAGAAGCATTCTGAAGTAGCCTGCCCATTACCCTCAGAGATAGACAAAGAATCTGAAAAGAATCCGAAAAAGAAGAATGATTCTTTAAGTTCTATTCAAGGGCCAGTAGTGACTCCAACTAGTAGTCCAGAGCTAGGGACACCATTTACAGCCACTGAAGCTGGAACTTCATCAGTTTCAAGCTCAGATCCAGGAACTTCACCTTTTTTCATCTCAAAGATGAATGGGGATCTTAAGAAAGATGATTCATTAGTCATTGAAGAGAATGAGGATCCTGATAATACTAGTTCCGATGCAGACAGTGAGCACTTATCTTCATCTTCAAGAAGTTTGAGGTTCCAACCATGGATGGGTGAATTTATAACTTCTAATTTTCAGTCCTCACAAGATGTGGATGGAAGCTCACAGAGACCTTTTCGTAAGCCTCAAGCATTAACGTCCAAAACTTTGGTAGAGAAGTACTCAAAACATGATGGAGAAGCTGGAATTGGAATGCAGCACTACAGAACTGATATGGACTTCAATGGAAATGTTAGAGAAGCAGTTTCACTATCGAGAAATGCACCTCCTGGCCCCCCTCCATTATGTTCAATCTGTCAACACAAGGCACCTGTCTTTGGAAAACCTCCAAGGTGGTTTAGCTATGCTGAATTGGACCTTGCTACTGGTGGATTTTCAAAAGCCAATTTCTTGGCTGAAGGAGGGTTTGGATCTGTTCACAGAGGTGTTCTACCAGATGGTCAGGTAGTTGCTGTCAAGCAACACAAATTGGCTAGTTCCCAGGGGGATGTTGAGTTTTGCTCGGAAGTAGAAGTTTTGAGTTGTGCTCAGCACCGAAATGTTGTTATGCTGATTGGGTTCTGTATTGAGGACAGACGAAGGTTGCTGGTTTATGAATATATATGCAATGGGTCACTGGATTCTCATCTATATGGTAATTTGTTTGGAATTGGGATTGGCAACATAAATCCTGTTTATGCTATTTCAGTTATTGATTATTTCCGTACTTAGACAACAGTGAAGAGACTTTTACTCACGCTTACTTTTACATTGACAGTGTCCTCACTGATCATCATCCTTGTCATTCCTTTTAAATATATTGATTGAAATTAAATTGAGATGCTAATATTCTGGGTAGAAACTCTGGTTGTGAGCTCACCAAGAATTTTGGTCTGTTTTAGGACGACATCAGGAGCCATTAGAATGGGCTGCACGTCAAAAGATTGCCGTGGGAGCTGCACGGGGGCTTCGGTATCTTCATGAAGAATGCAGAGTGGGTTGCATTGTACACCGTGACATGCGGCCAAACAACATCCTCATCACCCATGATTTTGAACCACTGGTATGGCAATTTCTTATAAATCCTACCTAAACTGGAAAAATTCAAATGTCCAAGTTAATTATGATGGCTTCATTGTTGCAGCCTTCATTGATATTAATCAGGGCCTCTTTTCTTGATCCTCATTTTTCAAAAGTAAAATGGTCTGAATGTTAATTTTTCTAGATAATTATATTGCAGCATAGTATGTGGATATTACAAGTTTTCCAAATTTTATCGATCCTCTGGATATTGAGATGAATCTGTATCTGTTTTTCAAAGTGCATGATGAATTTGTTATTTCACTTATGGTGTGTAGAGAATGTATCTAGTGTTGTGATCTTGATTCAATATTTGTTTTCCAAGGTTGGTGATTTTGGCCTAGCAAGGTGGCAGCCTGATGGAGATATGGGTGTGGACACAAGAGTAATTGGAACGTTTGGGTAAGTATGACAGCTTTTGTTATTATGGTCTGCTTTCCCCATGACATTACAGAATCTGATTAGCCTTTGGGCTGTGCTGTAGATATTTGGCTCCAGAATATGCTCAAAGTGGCCAAATCACAGAAAAAGCTGATGTTTACTCCTTTGGGGTTGTACTGGTGGAGCTTGTTACAGGAAGAAAAGCAGTGGACCTTAACCGGCCCAAGGGCCAGCAGTGTCTCACTGAATGGGTATGACTTATTAGACTCTAATTATACATCTGAAGGCCTATTAATGTTTGGTATTGAGAACATATTCAGTACTCTATGAAATAAATGATGCTGATCAGAAACATGACAAAATCTTGACAAAATCAACAGAAAAGCAAAACAAGTTATAGTAGCTTTTGTTGTTTCCTCCTAGTGTAGGTTCTTTAGTTTTCTTGATTTACATGTGCCTTTTTGATCTGGAGCAGGCACGCCCGTTATTGGAAGATTGTGCCATTGAGGAACTGGTTGATCCACAGTTAGGGAATCACTATTCAGAACAAGAGGTCTTTTGCATGCTGAACGCTGCATCCTTATGCATACAACGGGATCCTCATTCCAGGCCTCGCATGTCACAGGTTAGGGGAAAATTAAAAGAATAATAATTTCTCTTCTTACAGGACACTCTACAATAATTAAGATGTCTTACAAAGCACTAAATAAATCGGGGATTTTAATTTATACATCAGTAGGAAAGGTTAGAAAACTCCAGTAAAATTCTGAGGGCCAGTATGATAGTATGGAAAATTTCTGTTCTCTGCAGGTATTTTTGAATTCCTCAAGTCTTTATTACCATTTTGGTAAACTACTGGACATAAGAGTAGAAAGGATAATGCTAGATTGCTGTAGTATGGGACTTAGGAGACAAAGTGGAAATATGTGAGACATTTTCCTGAAGATGTTTAATTGAGGAAAAAAACAAAATCCCAAAATGCAAACGCTTCCATTGAATGTAGATTAATGGGAGCCTGTTTCTGGAAATTTTTTTGTTTTTGTTTTGTTTTGTTTTTTTTTTTTTTTTGTTTAGTCTTATGATGGGAAAGGGGTTCTAAACCTTACAAATAGGATTCATGGGTTTGGGGATCAGTTTTACTGTGGAATGGTTGAAACCTGCTCTTAATATCTTGCATGATTTACACCTTTTTCACTACTAACACCAATGTATTGTTTGTCATTGACAACTTGCCTCCTCAGAGGTTGTGAAGAAATTTGTGAAAATAGTTGTGCCTATGGGCTTATTTGATCTTGCACATCACATTCTTTTTCTTTTTTTGCACAACATACTTGGGTAATTAGTCAATTGTCACTGACATTTGGACCTGCTTTTGCTTACCCATGTTCTGGTGAAGGTGCTCCGCATACTAGAAGGTGATATGGTCATGGATCCAAATTACATTTCAACACCTGGGTATGATGTGGGAAGCAGGAGTAGTCGGATTTGGGCAGAGCAGCAGCAGCAACAACATTACAGTGGTCCCCTATTAAATGAGGCAATTGAAGGGTTTAGTGGGAAGCTGTCTCTTGAAAATTCAAGGCAATCTTATTGGGAAAGGGACAAGGCAAGGAGGACTTCATGTGCTGATGATTTGTAAAAAAGTCTCACCCATTTAAAATTACATGCTTAGTATGCTAAACATGTACTTGCCCTTTTTGTATTTTCTTCTCCCACTCGTATATTTTTGTCCAATGACATCTAGATTTTGCTTCTGTACAGTAGGAAGGGTAGTAGGAAATAGCAAGGTTTTGTAATTCTTTGGGAAATGAAGGGAAGTTAAAACACCAAAATGGCCATGCTAATATCATGGCCATATCTTCAGTGAAATACGTTTTTAGTTAAATGTCAAGATAGCAGCTCTCAGGAATATGCTCTCTCTCTCTCTCTCTCTCTCTCTCTCTCTCTCATGTTTTCATGTTGGATAAAATTAGACAGTTCTCTGGGTGTTATATCTTGGGTTTTTCAATGAAGTTCAATCATAATTCATATGGTTAAATTGACCAATATACTCCCTTTCTTTAGTAGGTAAATAGTGACGGATGGGGGAGATGGAGTTTGAATCAGACACAGGTACCACAAAGTGGGAAAATTATTGGGTAGCTCGGAGTATACTTCCTCTCTCTCACATAGAGGTAGATCATTGGTGGGTGAGATCTATCTCTATGTGAGAGGGAGGGACTACCCAATAACAACCCCTACAGAGTGTACTAGTACTATTGTGTTATCACTCGAACCTCATATTAGCCAATAGAATACAAAAATAAATGTTATCAATTAAATATTTATGAGTTCATTCAAACAGTCTTTTTGTATAGTAAATTATATTTGTATAGTAAATTACTGCACACTTTTGGTGTAATGGTCACTCTACAAGTATAAGTACTTGTAGGGTGTGGGGGGTAAGGGTCGAAATCCAAGTCTCTAGGAGGGAGTTTCATACACATATACACTTAGATTATGCTAGAATATAATTTTTATTTTGTATATAAAAAAAAAAGTCGTATAGTAAATTATATTAATCATAATAATTCACATTTCCTTTCTTTGGACGTCTAGTATAATCAATTTTAAGATATAATGGTACTACTTAATGAGTATTATATAATGAACTATAAAGATGATTGCTTATAAAACAGCCGCTAGATGAATCAACAACTCTTTTTGTATTACATTTATGGTTAACATCTAAGTAACACCAACGAATAAGAAACTTTTCCTTGAGAAGAACTGTGGAAGCAGATAGTTTAGCTGGCTAGGCCACGATCTAAATCTTGATGCAAGTCTTTTCCTGCTTGTGGGTGACTTGGAGAAAATAAAACTGATCTTATTGTCTCGTATAAGGGTAGCAAATATCAGTATGCAAATACTCCATGAAAGAACATCTGTGATCTGGCTGTGCATTGATTGGCACATGCATCATCATTATTAGATAACGTGCAGAGCATGATATCAACTGTTCCAAATTTACTTCAATACGTGGGACAAGTAACCATCGTCGAGACAGAGAGTAGTACTTATGGTTATGGATGATTCTTTGAGGCAGGTGATGGACCGAGGCTTTCTTCAACATTATATACTGTTGGGGTTGAAAGTTGAAACCATTAGTTATTTCAGCTGGGTTTTCTGTCAGTGGCTTTATCAATTTGCAAATTCTTTGTCCCTTAGGAATAGTATGTATGGCATTAGTGATATACTTTGTGGTGCCACACCAATATTGTTCGAGACCCACCTCTGCCCTACCCCACTATCAATTTACTAAAAAAAACATTAGTTTTTTTCAATAAATCAATAAGCTTTTTAATTGTTTTTGGACACCGCTTTTCTTAGAACGAGAAAATCTATCATGTATCAGATACATGTATCTACCCTCTTACATGAAATGTATACATGTAAATAACCACTTCTCTTAGAACCCATTGAGAGTCTTATGTGGGAAACAATTACGTGGTGCTCTAATTGCTAAATTAGTAATAGAATTCTAAATTTAAACTGTCAAGTGATCAGACATGGCATACTATAGTCAGTGGGTTTGATTGCATTTTTTAAGGTAGTATGTGATTGATTTTGGCGGGAATCATGCCTCAAATTTCAAGCTTTGGAGTGTGCCAATTGTTGCCTTCTTTGGTTGGTTGATGAGATGTAGTCCAAGGTGATGTGTCTAAGGTTGCAAAGAAGGAATATGTTCGATTGCATTTAATGTCATTAACCGTTGGTGAAGAGTAATAAATGTTGATGTGAAGGGAGTTTAACAACGCTGCTCTCATTTTGAGAAAACCTGTATAGACTATGGATTGACTAACGGGAAGATTCCCTAAAGCATCATGTTCAATTCTATAGGTCATATGGTTGTCGTGAGGTGACGTGGCCGGTCAGTCAAGAGGGTACTACCCAAGCGCCGGTGAGGTAGTCTCCAATATTATAATGGTGTTCAACCTGGGCGTGCATCCTGCTGGGTCCAGCCTCAAGACTCATGGGCCAGTACTGAAGTCCTACTTGGGAGCCATTTGGGGCTAGCTCTTGGGCCCAACAGGCCCAAATCAATTATAGGCTTGTTGAACCCACTCCTGGTACGAATGGCATACCTATCAACCCAATTTCTCGTGCGGTAAGGCTAATTGTTTGTCACTGCTGGTACAAATAGTAAACCTATGTCTATTAGTTCACTTTAATTTGATGGTTTAGTGTACGTTGACCTATCATGATAAATAATTAAATGGATGTTAAATAATACTAAGTGTTAATCGCTATAAAACATTAACTAGCTAAAGAAACAGGCAATGTGCGTAATTGGGTTTGGGACTAACAGAACTCGAAAACAAATTATGCCTTCAAAAGCTACAACCTAGACACGTAATGCCATATAACTTAAAAAGAGTTTTTACAAAGTTTTTAGTTACCAATTCCTCGTATAGTGTTTATTAAAAAAAAAGTTCCTCATATTGTCATTACAAAGTTAACGCATATCCCAATTTTTAACCATGGGTCTTTTTAGCCTGAAGCAAAAGTCTAGTAGTTAGAGGGAATAGCTGGGTAATTTTCGTAAGCGAATGGGATGATTGTCCTTGAGAGATTTTTAGTTACTAATGACTAATGAGAGACTTTTTTGTTTTGATGAATTAAAAATACTCTATAATTATTAAAATTCTAATCATCTATTTTGAAGGAGTGAATTGTATTTTGTCACATTATCAACATTTAAACAAACATTGATTATCATAAGTTTCTATCAATTTAAATTAGAGATGATGTCAAGAAGCTTAATTTTGTTGCGACAAAGATCATGATGTCTCACAAGGCATTAAACATTGCACATCTTTAGAAATTGAAGACAACAAAAAGGAAAAATTACAACAGATACAATCCTAGTGAAACTTGAATGGTTTAAATTTAACTACTATCTTGTAACAATTCCTAAAACTGCAATTTCCTATAGCTTTATACATTTGAGTTTCGAAACTAATATAGTTAGATTGACCAAAATACTTTATTTCTTTTGTTTGTGGGAGAGGGGGGAGATGGAATTTGAATCGAACGCATCATGTCCCACATAGTATACTAGTACTAGCGGGCTATCACTTCAACCTCATATTGACTAACAAAACACAAAAACAAATGTTATAATACATGCATTTAAGTTAGTCAAAATGATAGAACGTTTGTGAGTTCATTTGAACAATCTATTTGTATAGTAAATTATATCACTCATGAAAATTCACATTTCTTTTCTTAAACACATAGTATACTCAATTCTCAAATATAATAGTACTACTTAATGAGAATTATATATGAACTATAAAGATGATTGTTTATAAAATATTTTTAGATGAACTTGTAATATATTTGCGCATCAGGTAGGACATCCACTAGTTGAATTAATAACTCTATGTATTACATTGGTAAATACAATTATATTTTTTACTTAAATTTGGGAATTTAACATAAAACATCAAAGTAATTCTACCTAAGAATCTTTGTGTCGTATAGGGGTGGTAAATCTCACTATGCAAATACTCCAAGAATGAAACTTGTGTGATGACTGATGTAGCTGTGCATTGATTGACACATGCATCATTATTAGATCTATAGGTGCAGATGACTTGCAGGTTATGATATAACTATTTCGGATTTGCTTCAATGCGTGGGACAAGTAACAATCGACCCACAGTACTTATGGCTGATTCTTTGAGGCAGGTGATGGACAGAGGCGTTCTTCAACATTAAAGACTAAATATGTATTGTTGGGGTTTAAAGTTGAAACCATTAGTTATTTCAGCTGGGTTTTTGTCTGTGGTTTTATCAATTTGCAAATTCTTTGTCCAGTATTAGTAATAGTTCTCTATGAGGTTTAAGTGATAGTATGGCCCTAGTGATATTACTTTGTGGTGCCAGACCAATATAGTTCGACCGCCACCTCTGCCCTACCCCACTATCAATTTATTTTAAAAAGCATTAGTTCTTTCAATAAATCAATAAGCTTTTTGATTGTTTTAGGATACAACTTTTTTTAGAATGAGAAAATCTATCATGTATCGGATACATGTATCTAATACATGTATCTACCCTCTTACATAGGTTAATGCATGTAAAAAACCACATTCTTTAGAACCCATTGAGAGTTTTGTATGGGAACCAATTACATGGATCAATTTAAATTGCATTATATGGCATTTATAAATTTATGGAAATTTCTATACGAAAAATAATGGTATTTGCAAGTATAACCCTTACTCAAGTTGGAATTTAAAGCAGAAAGAATAAATGTAAATGAATTAATTAGAACGACCAATAATTTGAATATATATATTTTTTCATTTATCGATTATAGTTATTGATTGATTTTTCTTTATTGCAAACTCTAGCAACTTATGCCAATTCAAGTTGGGGGTTGACTAAAGTTGCTTTGATTGTTAAATTAGTAATAGAATTCTAAACTCATACTTTAAAAGTAATGGTGATCAGACATGGCATAACTTAGTCAGTAGGATTGATTGCATTTTTTAAGGTAGTATGGGGTTGATTTTTGCGGGAATCATGCCCCAAAAATCAAGCTTTTGAGTGTGCCAAAGGTTGCCTTCTTTGGTTGGTTGATGAGATGTATTCTAAGGTGATGTGTCTAAGGTTGTAAATAAGGGATATGATCAAATTGCATTAAATTATTTAATGTGATTGATAATTGGTGAAGTGTAATAAATATTTATACAAAACATAATTGATTTTCATTTGGAGGAAACCTATATAAACTATGGACCGACTAAAAAGAAGATTCCCTTGACTCCTTGAGCACCATGTTGAGTTCTTCCGGTCATATAGTTCGTCGTGAGGCGACGTGGCCGGTCGGTCAAGAGTGTACTAGAAGCCTGAGGACCGGTGAGGTAGTTTCAAATATTAAAATGGTGTTCAACCTGGGCGTGCATTCTGCTGGGTCCAGCCTCAAGGCTCATGGGCCAGTACTGAAGTCCTACTTGGGAGCCATTTGGGGCTAGCTCTTGGGCCTGACGGCCCAAATTCATCCCAATTTCTCGTGAAATAAGGCTAATTGTTTGTCACTGCAGGTACGAATATTATACCTATGACAATCAGTTCACCTCATTTGGATTTTTTAGAAAAATAACTACAAAACCCAAACAATATTATTAGTTAGGCAACGTTTCAAACATATTGCATTTCTAACAATTCGACTTTAGAGGAGTCGATTTTACTGTTCATATCGCCTATTTTTGCACCACATAGATAAATAAATCGACTTCAGGGAAGTCTATTTGTGTGCATAGAAATTGACTCCAGTGGAGTCGTTTTCTATACAAAGAAATCGACTCCACTGGAGTCGTTTTCTATACATAGAAAATGACTCCACTGGAGTCGATTTCCTTGTATAGAAATAGAAATACACAAATGCTCCACACAAACATTTGCGGCACACCCAGCAAATGAAGAACCCAAGCGCCGACGAACCCAGCGCCGATTCTGACCAAACCCCGACGAGCAAACGACGAATCCAGGCGCCGATTCTGACCAAACCCCGACGAACCCCAACACCGACGAGCAAACGACGAACCCAGGCGCCGATTCTGACCAAACCCCGACGAACCCCAACGCCGACGAGCAAACGACGAGCCCAGGCGCCGGTTCTGACCAAACCCCGACGAACCCCAACGCCGACGAGCAAACGACGAACCCAGGCGCAACCCAGCAAACGAAGAAAAGGCTACACGAAAAAATCGGATCGGATCGGATCGGTGGAGGAAAAGGCTACACGAAACTTGGGTTTGATTTGTTTTGGATTTGATTTTTTCATGGGTTTTTGGGGCTTGGAAGTGGAGAAACCAGGCAGCATTTTGGGGAAAAAAAAGGAAAGGGAAGAAGGCACGAGCATTCAGTAGGAATTTAGTTTGAAAGAATTCGACTCCACTGGAGTTGTTTTCTATACATAGAAAACAACTCCAGTGGAGTCGAATTCTACACAAACATGTAGACTTCGCTGAAGTCGATTTATTTAACTACGTGTCACAAAATATAGGCAATATAAACAGTAAAATCGACTCCTCTAAAGTCGAATTGTTAGAAATACAATATGTTTGAAATGTTGTCTAACTAATAATATTGTTTGGGTTTTGTGGGTATTTTCTAAAAAATCCCACTTCATTTTGTTGGTTTAGCGGACATTGACCTATTATTTTTTTGAAAGGGACATTGACCTATTATGGTATTAAATGGATGTTGAATGGTACTAATATACATATGGCTGTTTCTGGCGGTGAGCTACAGGTGTGGATTGAATCTTCTCCTAATGAAATAGCTTTCTTAGTAGCTCGACACTCTCTGTAATCATTGAATTCTTATGAAATAAACTTGACCTTGGGGTCTGGATTCTCAAGGAAAAAAAAAAAAAAATCACCATAAAACATTAGCTAGCTAAAGAAACAGGTACTGTGCGTAATTGGGATTGGGACTAACATAATGCACCTAGCCTCAAAAAAAAAAAAAAATAAAAAAAATAAAAAAAAAAAAAATTATGCCTTTAAAAAGTTACATTATATACATGTAAAGCCAAACAACTTAAATAGCTTTCACAAAGTTTCCAGTTACCAATTCTTTGTATTTTCATTATAAAGTTTCTGTATATCCCAAATCTAAATAATAGGTCTTTCTATGGTTAAGATTTGAAGCTAAAGTATTATAGTAGTCAAAGAAAACAATTGAGTAATTTTCGCAAGCGAATGGAATAATTGTCTTTGAGAGATTCTTAGTTACTAATGAGAGACTTTATTGTTTTGATGAATTAAAGATACTTTAGAATTCTTAAAATTCTACTTATCTATTTTGAAAGAGTGAATTGTATTTTGTCATGTCATCAACATTTAAACAAACAATGATTATCATTATTTTCTTATCAATTTAAATTAGAGATGATGTCCAATTATTGCAAAATGGACAAACAGAATTTTGGAAACTTAATTGTGAAATTACCCCCCCAAAAAAAAAAAAAAAAAAAAAAATCCAGAGGAGCTTAATTTTGTTGTGACAAGGATCATGATGTCTCACTAAGGTATTAAACACTCCACATCTTTAGAAATTGAAGACAACAAAAATGAAAAATTACAACCGATACAATCCTAGTGAAACTTGAACAGTTTAACCACTATCATGTAACAATTCCTAAAACTACAATTTCCTACAGCTCTACACATTTGAGCTTTGAAACTCATAATTTAAACATATGGTTAGATTGACCAATAGAATTTTTTGAATTAAAAAAGTAAGCAAATAGTAGTGTGGGGGGGGGGGGGGGGGAGGGAATTTGAATCAAATACATCAAGTACCACAGTGTACTAGTATTAGCGAGCTATCACTTGGACCTCATATTGATCAACAAAACACAAAAACAAATGTTATAATACATGCAATTAAATTAGTCAAAATAATCAGATATTTATGAGTTCATTTGAACAATCTATCTGTATAGTAAATTATATCAGTTGTAAAAATTCACATTTCCTTTCTTAGACATGTAATATACTCAATTCTCAAATATAATAATACTACTTAATGAATATTATATATGAACTATAAAGATGATTGTTTATAAATTTTTTTTATATGAACTTGTAATATACTTGCGCATCGTGCAGGACATCCGCTAGTTAAATTAATGATCTTTGTATTACATCGGTAAATACACTAGTTAAATCAATGATCTTTGTATTACATCGGTAAATACAGTTATAGTGTTGACTTTAATTTGGGAATTTAACATATAAACAACAAAGTAATTCTACCTAAGAATCTTTGTCTCGTATAGGAGTGGCAAAGATCACTATATATGCAAGTACTCCATGAAGGAAACTAGAAACTTGTGATATGGCTGTGCATTGATTGGCACATGCATCATTATTATTAGATCCATCGGTGCAGTGCAGTCTGTGCAGATGACTTGCAGGTCATGATATAACTATTTCGGATTTGCTTCAATACGTGGGACAAGTAACAATCGAGGCAGAGTAGTACTCAATACTTAAGGATGATTCTTTGAGGCAGGTGATTGACGGAATCAC
>NW_027070015.1:481947-499690 GCF_002906115.3 Quercus suber | reverse complement strand
TAATGATAATCAAGTTTTTTTTTTTTTTTTTTAAAGTAAATGGAATTTAGAAATAAAACAGGACACTTAAATTATGTGGAAGGCAAATAAGGTAGTGGCAGGTCCATAATTTTTTTCTAGGAGGGTCAGCAATGGCAGAACTAGGAACTTGTCATTTGCCATGAGGGGTGAGTAAAAAATTAAATGATTAATTTTTTTTTTATCTATAGATACAGCTTCCATATTATATACAATAATCTAAAATAATATTCTAGATACAATTTAGTATACAATACAACTATATTATACAATAGCCTAAAACCGTTATAAAATAGGTAAGACAACAACTATTGGATGCACAAACTAATATAATTAAATTACTAATCACACATTTTTGTCAAATTAATAATTAATTATTATATTTATATGTAATATCAATTATATAAAAATATATGATAAAGAAGAAGAAGACTAGTAACACACTTAAGAGTAGGAATAGGAGTAAATGTGAAACTAAGAAAAAAAATAGTGACTGATATAAGTTTTTTCTTTTGAGATGGATGACTTCTTAACCGTACACATAGATATAGTCACTCTTTTGGAATTTGAGATAATTGGAGATAGAAAGAAAAACTAAGAAAAAAATAAAAGCGAGAAAGCGAGATAGAGAGAACTAGGAAAATTACAAATATAGATACAAATTTGTGCAGATTTGTTGGTTGTAACAATGATGTAATTTTTTTGTTAATGAGGAAGAAAAGTGCAAGGAAAAACAATTTCATTTCGTTGTCAACTGCAAAGTAAGCCAGAATCCTGGAAAGAATATTCATATTTTTTTTTAATGAATGAGCAAAATTTTTAGAACTGACACAATACTTTCAAAAAAATTCTACAACAAAATCTAAGTGACCAATTGTTAAACGTAAATAAAAAAATATTATTAGTTGTGGGTCCAAATAAAAAGCAGTTACAACTTGTCTCATATTATTGTAAAATTGTTGTGAAATTAAAATTAAGATGATCATATTCAAGTTTCAAGCTTATTTCAATGGGTTTCAAAGAAAATTTAGGATTAGGGTGTTCAAATTTTTATTTTAAGGGGCAAAATAAAAAAATAAAAAAATTTTATATATAAAATTTTTGATTGGGCCAGGTCAGGGGGTTCATTTGAACCCCCTGGCCTTAATGTAACACCGCCCATGAAATAAGGGTGCCATTGCAGAAAATTTTAATGAGTTGGGACTTGGTACAATTAGGCAGATAAATTAAGGACTACTTTCCAAATAAAATTTGAAGTGTCCTGCCATGACATCTCTTGCTTCCCATCATGACACCATCAGCCTTCCCTCACACCACCTCCTACTTCCCCATGCTTGAAGGCTCCAACCATATGACACCTAACTCAATTGCTGCCACCTCCTACTTGCCCATGCAACCATCTAATTTTGCAATCTATTGCTGCCCAATTCGCCCAGAATCTTACACTATAGCAGCCAACATTTTTGATAGTTAAAACATGAATTGAATAGAAAAGAAAAGAGGCAAGTATTGTACTAGGCAGCACCTATTTCCTACCAATCGATCTTGAGTTGAAATTGAGCAAGTGACAGTTCCATGATTTGATTATTCCCTGGCTTTGTGTGTTCTTTGTTTTGTGATGAAGATTTATTCTATGAATAAGTATACTTTCTATTATTTCAATGAATTAAATGGCTGCAACTTCAATTGCTAGAGCCCTTAAGTGAATTTTGATTGGCATATGCTTCAAAACAATGAACACGAATTACAACTAATTTCTAATTTCTGTTTCGAGCTTTTACACGAAAATTCTTTTCATGTTCTATTCTGTACAGCCATGATACTTGAGTTATTTAGCTATTCCATAAGTTCTTTCAATGATTTCATTGAAGTAACAAATTGTTTCAAGAATTATACAAGCAAGTTACAGCTTGTGTACTTGATGATCGTCCTATGCTTTCTTTGATATGAAATTTTCTGCTAATGCTTGGATGACCGGATTGGTGGCTGGTTCTGGTTCACGGTAATGCAATTAAATTTTTTTAATATGCTACTTTGTTGATGTGAAATTATTGTGAATTTTTGTTATTTAAAAAAATTTAATTGGAAATTGTGGTAGGTCCATATGTGAATTGGCATGTTAATTTAGGAATGTTGTGAAATATTGTGACATTTTGTTGTGTCTCTAACATTACTCTTCTATTTTTAGGATATTTTTAAGTCAACATAATTGTTGAAAGAAAAGGGTGAGATTTGGGTCTAGTGTCCAGTTGCACTAAACCCATTGAGATTATAACACGCGTCACTCTTGAATACATGTCACCATCTTAACGCGTGCACTAGACCTAAGCCTCACCCGAAAGAAAATTAGGAGTGACTTTTGAAAAATTTAACTTCAAAATTTATTATATATATTTTTCCTTACTTCTAGTTATAAGGATTATAGGGAAATAGTGATAGTAGGGAACTCTCTCACTCAAAGGAAGGCTTCTAAAAGAAAAAAGGTTTTTTCAGAAGAGAATTATGTCCTAAACTTAAGGGACAACCCCCCTTAAATAGGCAAAAATTTGGAGTGAACAGTATCATGAATAGTAAAGAGTGAACAGTGTCATAAACAATAATTCGTGAACAGTAAAAGTAAACAGTGTTTTTTCACTTTTTGACTCCAAAAATCAGCAGCAAATTCTTGTTATTTTCTTCAATCTAAAGTGCTAAGTCTTTGCCAAGAGAGAGTTTGAGAAGACCAAAAGTCTCAGAGTAAACTCTTTTTTCTTTTTTCCAAGAACATAATTATGAGCCTAAGGAATCTCTATATTCCAAAGGACTTGTCAAAAAAGCATAGGACTTTACAGTAGAGCATGGTTAATCATCGTAGCATTTTTTGAATATTGTAGCATTTTTTTGCTATTGTGCAAGTTAGACAAATAGGAGAATTAATCATCAGTCAACTGCTAGATCAAGAGTATTTTGACCAAATAGTTTCTGACTGTAGGAGTAACATGGGAAAATAACTTTATCAGTAAGAACCATCAGGCTGACGAGAATCTCAAAATAGTAGTGCTATAGTAGTAACGATAACCTAAGAAAGCTACTCATTAATCAGTGGAAGGGGTATCAGATGGATAACCATCATAAGGATCCCATGGAGGATCATTATCACATTCGTGCTCATGGTATATATGTCAAAAGTATTGTAGTTGAATTGGCACCTCCCATGCACTAAGTGCTTGAGGGTCTAAAGGGGAAAGGGTTTGAGCTGTGGGGTTAGTAGCATCCATAAGAGTTACATCATTTTTAAACTATAGATTTCTAAAAAATCTAACGGTTGAAAAAACATCATTAAATGTTAATACTTTCCACTTTATTACCTCATTAATTCTAGCATTTTTTTTTCTCCTTAAATGTTAGTTTTTTTGAGGGACATCCTTATATATTAGTTAATGTGAATTTTTGTTGTGTCCATAACAAAACTAAAAAATAGAATTAGACAAGGGGATCCATTGCTATGCCCCTTTCTTAAACCAACCATACGAAAACACTTCTTAGTTAATAATGATTAAATTCAAATGGTGCTACAATATTGAAGATATTATTTGCTTCAAGATACTCTGCCAAATCATGCACGAACCACCGGTTTACTGTTCTCGAGATCCTTAATGTTGCCCATCCTTTAAAATTTTTCTTTTAAATTGTTTAAAGAATCTAATATACTTCTGGTTTTGATAAAAACACTATTCTTACTTAATTGTATTGTATTGCTTATAGATTTTCTTTAATATATATATATATATATTATTAAGTCATGTATTGTGTAGACCCTTTCTAAATGTGCATCCAAAGCTACAAAAGTTCTCGGATCAATACCCTAATAAAAATTAATTTGTCTACCAATTTATTAATTCAAGCAATAATTTGAACAGCCACCTGTTTCCCTCCCCTCTAAAAATCCTTCGGCAATTCGGTTTGCTTTGGCTTGAGCCTTGAGCTGTGACAATAACTCTCGGTGAAAATTGAGCTTTGTTGGCCCTACAGCTACAAGGATCCACTTGTTCCTAGACACAAGTTGAACGTCACAAAATACATGAAGTGCTGTTTCTTATCTTTTTCTCAACCATACAATTCAGAACTAATACGACATGCAATAACCTTTATCTAATTCCCATTGTCATTTTCATGTTATGGCTAGCTTTCTGCCCCACTATTAGAATTAGTCTCTAGTTAGAAACTAGAACACAAAACCAAGACAATGGCAGCCACAGCATGCTTGAATTATGGAGCACCTGCCTCACTCAATCCACAGCAGAAACAGCAATCACCAAGCGCAAGAAACAACTGCTTGATAGATGCAACAATTATGGGAAAGAGAAACATGATGATGATGGGGTTGAGAGGGAGATATAATAAAGCAAACAAAAGGGCTGGAATGGTGAGATGTAGTGGTATAGGAATAGGGGACTTCATAGGAGGGGATTTGGTGAAACCTGATCTAGGCCGATGGCTATCAGACGTGGAAGAGCACAAAGCCCTTGCAATCTACACCCCACATGAGGGAGGCTATGAGGGACGTTACCTTAACCGACTCAGATACCAGGGCTACTATTTTCTCGACCTCACTGCTCGAGGCCTTGGAGATCCTGAGACCACCCTCACCAAGGTTCATCCTGTTTGTCCTGTGAGTAAATTTTGTGCCCAAAAACTCAATGTCAGTTCTGTTCTTTAAGACATACCGGCTTTACATTTGCTTTGTTAAGTTGTAGGCCCATGTAGGGAAGCAGCCAATTGCAAGATGGTATTTCCCACCAGAGGTTGATTATAGGCTAGCTGCACTGCCTCCTGATGCGAAAGGACTTGTGGTCTGGATAATTGAAGCCAAGGTAAACATATGTGAAAGTATACGTCTTCCCTTACCACTAACATGATTAACAAGAAGCTCAACAAAGAATGCAATCAAATCTTATAGTTTCCCGCATTGCATACCTTTGCTCACAGGTTCTGTCGAAGTCAGAATTGCAGTTTCTCGCTTTGCTTCCCACCCTAAGGCCTAAAGTCAGGGTTATTGCCGAGTGCGGAAACTGGTAGGATACCCATACCTATAAGTCGTTTGTTTTGCATGTACAAAGGTGGTGTTTTGGCCAAATTAAACCAAAGCCTATCCTCAACAACACATATGTTCTTGACTTTCTGCAACAGTATTTGCTACATTCTTCCTACCACTTAACCAGAGAATATTATGTTAACTTCCTAATCTTTGCGCAGGAGAAAGGTTGTGTGGAAGCCACTCAAAGAAATTGCAGGACTAACAGCAAATGAGGAAGCATGATAGCACAAGTCAACCAAATGGAAGTCAACACCTTTATCCTATGCCAAGCTTTAGTCTGCTGAAGGCCTCAAAAGCTGTACTGCAGGGGTGAAACAAAGTCAGAAAAATATTAACTGATTACAGGAAATAAGCTGGAGTCCTCACAAATTATTTACCAAGTACTAAATTCTTGTTGAACTAATGTTGTCAGAAATACAAATTGCACACAAACACAACTAGTTATTCTTGTTTCCTTTAACAAGGATATTGTGCAAGTAATAAGCCACACGCAAGTGGCTGTGGGGTTTGTAATATTGCTTACATAGCAAAAAGTTATAACACATATATTGAAAGGTTATATGAAAATCTAATCATAAGATTAAAAGATAATAAATTTAACTTTTGTGAGACATTTTGACCATGTAGACAACCTCCATTGCACAATAAACGATACATATCCAAATCATGAAAAAGAATATATGGGTTGTTACCACAAAAGCACCAATTTAAATTACAAGCTATGTTGCAGAGAAAATATATATCTACATTTCTTGAATAATCAATCATCAACCCTGTTAGTCTACATGGTAGCAATAGCAGAGTAAAACTCATCTAAAATCATTGCAGGATTGATTATTTGCGTACACAAATAACTAATTACATTACCATTTATTCCATGGGAAAAGATTGAGAGAGCATAAAATTCGAGAACTTCATTCTAACCAATAACTGTACATCATCCCTCCTATTAATGTAGTATGTTATCTTGTGCTGGATCCATCTACTATACAATCTATAGGTAGATAGGTAGAAGAACTAGTATCAATCTCCTTTAATTTAATCTACTAGTTGTTCTTTTCCCCTTGAAAAATACATATACAAATCAAAATTAGAACTTCTATTTGAAAAAAAGTGGGAGAGAGGGGTGGGGGGATGTCATGTATCTAAATTTTCCTCTTCCCACGCCTTCTAGAGTCTAAATCCACAAGCTTTGATGATGATGGAGCAGGTAACGGAGTAGACAGACCAATGGACTCAGGGATGTCAAGATTGACCCCCATGGAGGGGCCTGCGGTTGCACGCTTGATGTCAATCTCATGAAATTGCTGAACTTCAAGTTTTACTTTGTCAATCTGCTCGTATTTACATTAGAAAAATAAGCATTAAATGCCTGCCGATCTGAATCATCTGATACATTGGTATGTATGTCAGCTAAACTTAAAGAATACTAAAAGCATGAAAGTAAGATGATTGCCCTTACTAGTTCAATGTGATGAATGGATGAATGTGCATCAGCAAGTCTCCTTTGCATCTCATCTTCCTTTTTTCTTTGATATTCAACATTTTCCATTTCATTTCCCCTCTCACCCAACTCTTGATACAAGGCTGCAAGAACATTATATAGTAGCAAGAGAAATGGATAGTCAAATGAAATAAATTTGCAAAACCAAAGATTCCAGTTCAACTCAATTGCGTCAGGTACTAATGATATGCAAAATACTTTCAGATGCAGAGTGATGAGTTAGAACACTGAATATAATTCTCGGATATTTAACCTGCAAAATTATAAATTCTGTACCATGCCAATCAAAACAAACAATATACTACAGGAAAAAGTACACTAACCTTCCCTTAGAACACTGAACAGAATTCTAATTCTTTGGTCTAATATGATGCAAACAGTAAAGATTCAACAAAAAAACCAAGATTAATTACCAAAAAAGATTCAAGAATTGTGGTATAGTTTTGATGAAGGGTCCTTCTTGGCACTTTTCCCATGCTACTTTTCTTTTATGAAGTATTAAGTTTCTTTTAGGTTAGAAAGTTGCTGGCTCAATTTTACTAAAGTTATACTAAAATAGGGTACTTCAGTAGTTTCTATATTTCTGGAATATGGGCTATACTAGAGGCTCATGAGAATTATTTATGTTTTGAGTACCTTTTCCATTAGGTTTAGAAGTTCTTAAGTACTTTTCTTTTGTCATTAGTAGCCCTAATCTCTCTAGGAATAAGTTATTTAAGAGACATAATCTTTCTAAAAAAAAGGTTTAGCAATAACCTATATATTTTTTTTTTGATAAGTAATGTAAGAATATTATTAATAATAGATTATATAAAGGCTTTACTGTAGGCAATAAATTTTATAGAGAGATCAAATATAATAAAATTTCAGCAGATTATTTTAAGTCGTGAGGGTGTGATTGCCTCCTCTTTCTGCCTTCTCTTTCCTAGAAGTAATTGCTCAGGACCTATCTTTTCTTTGTTTCTCATTCTATACACTGTTTTAACACCAAAAAACCATCGAACTCATTCAAGTTCCAATTTTTTATTTCTTAACCAACCTAAACCCTCAAACATCAAACCCTATTCAAGAAACCTTCAAGATCACATCAAGAACCCTAAATTTAGTTATGAATTCCTAAAGATCCTACCTCACATTAACACCATACTCACCATTCTGAAACTCAACATCAGGGTTGCCATTTTAAAAAGATGCACAAGCATGTGGATTTGTCATGATCCTATCAGGTAGTTCATTTCATACCTAATAGAATAACATCATATAAGAGTGATACCAGCCATAAACCAAGAAATGATCAGTCCTAACCTGTGCATGCTACATGATGGGAAAATCCTTGTTGCAATGTGAAAGGTTAGTGGTCATAAACAATGTGAGAGATTATAGCTAATGAGATATACCTGTCAAAACGGAAAGCACCCAAATCTGAGTTGGGATATCATAAAGCTTCTTTGCCAATGTTAGGGATGATCTCAAGATCTCTCTAGACTGTACAGTGTCATGCAGGGCAAGCGCCAAACTCCCAAGGATGGTCAAATACTGAGAAACAAGTTGAAGATTCCCCAAATGATTGTGTGTCAACTGCAGTCCTTTGGCCAGTCGATTTCTGCATTACAGTGGTCATCTTATTTCAGAGAGAGAGGTAGAGTAGATTACTGTGTTGGTTGACGTAAAGAACTATAACAGTGAGATTTATTTTATAGATTTGCGTTTAGCTTATCTCCAGGGATCCAAGAAGACTGAAAATATATTTATGGAAAACAAAAGGAAAAAGGAGGATGCCAGGATTTGGCATAGAAATTGTGGTCAACATGCAAAGGAACTGCAGTTGTTCCTTTTTTAATGTTTTCATTTTCTGTACCCTTTCTTTATCCAGAAGCTTGTGTTTTTACCCACAAGTTCAAACTGACAGTCATAAGATAGTCAGCAAGGGTATTGAAGGACTCATTCTGGGGAAGACTGTTCCATTTGGTCCTCCATGGCATTTGAAGGCATAAGTTGATTGTCAGGACAATGATAGTATGAGAGTGGCAGAAATACAGACTAAGAAAGACCTTTTTTTTTGGATTAAAATATAGGGACCATCTCAAGTTTATGTATAAAAGGTTCCGTTGATATTATGCTATAAGCTCATTATAACTGCTTAAGGAAATGAATTGGGCTCATTTCAAATCCCATGGAAAACACAATAAATTGACTTACCTCAATATCAAAGGAAAACTATTTTGAATATAAGGCAAAATGATAAACTATAATGGGACAGAGGTTAATTAATGGTAGAAACATCTACCGTGCTTCCTGTAGATCATGCTGTTTCATCAATAAAAGGCCGTAGGCAAAAAGAACACCCGTTTTCTCTCTGACTCCAACAAAAGACTCCATCATTCTATAAACAGGTCCTATCAAATCAAGAGCCTGCTCATAAAATATTGTGTCAAAATATAATTCACTGCCAAAAAATTTTACTGTGAAAATGCAAAACTTTACAAGAAATATTTCACCTGTGAAGATGATTCAGCATCACCAATGCAAATGTAAGACACAGCTGCATATATTTGGCACATAGCTTGCATTGCTTTGCTCTCTGTGAGCTGAACAAACAACACACGTGAACATTTAATTTGGATTTCTCATTAAATTAGATTCACCTGCGCTTTCAAGCACTTGCTAAACAAGATAAACATCCACACACACAGTCATGCCTTAAGCTTTATTGAAGGCATCGAACTTGCACATTCAAGAGTTTACCTTTGCTCCTTCAAGATAATGAAAGGCTGCTTCACTATAACAGCCTACGTAATGGGCATATTGCCCCCTAAGCATCTGGATAATACTTTCACAAGCTTGTAAAATTGTTGGAAAGCGCATATACCAATTTTTCATCTGCACCAAAGCCTGCAAACAGAGAACAAATTACACTGGTTTGTTTTGGAACTGAAAGTGCATAGCGCACATTATAAAAATTGGTAGCAAGTCAAAGTTCTAAATTTATTAGTATAACAGATCATACAGGTTTAGTTAAACTATAAGTTTCCAATCCAAACAATTGCCTGCACGCAACTATAGATTTATGAAGTGTTTGGAGATTCCCTATCATGCACTACTCACGAATGGTGGGATTTTGTGTGAGGAAGTTGCCCACCTTTAACTAAGCTTTGATGGGTAAGTGGTTATGGAGTTTTCAAGAGGAGGGTGATTGTCTTTGGATACTTGTTATTGGTATAAAATGTGGGGAAGCTTGGGGTGATTGGGCGTTTGAAGTGAGGAGACCGCAAGCATCTTTCCTCTTAGAAATAAAATAAACAAATCAGGAATCAGAATACAAATTGATCTCCACATCACACATCATGCTTAAATCAGATTCTCCAACCATCCCCTACTACATAGAAAGAAAGGCAGAGAGTTTTTCCCAACCTGTTCTAATACCTCTCTAGAGACTACACCCATAAATCTGTTCATACAATAGTTTTTTGTTTTGTTTTTTTTTTTTTTAAATTGTTGTCCACGCATCAGATGCATTCTCACTGAAATTATATTTATTTTATGTTAAGTTATTCTAAAATCTAGGAATAAATTAATATTTTTTTATTATTAATTTCATTTTTGGTTGGGGAGAGTCTCTCACCTAAAGACAGTGGGTTCAATGGGCCATCCCCATTCTTGATGCAATTGCCATTCCCTCTTCGGATTTATACACCCACCTGCAGTTTTTTGTCTTGCTTCTTGCATTTTGTTGTTGCAATTGTAATGTTGTTTTTCATATATCGATTTGGGTAAATTAACATAAGGATTTGTTTTTGCTCACTCTCTCGGCCTAGTATTGAGGTGGTGTCAGAGTTCACTATCTTCTTGGTAGGTGAGGCCTTGCCACTGTGAGGGAAGGTTTCAGTTTTTTTTCTCCACAATCCCAATCCAGTGACCAACCAAAGACCAGTGTTGCTTAAAGCGTGAGGCACACTCAAGCGTACGGAATAAACAATGTAGATTTTTGAAATCTAATTCTGTTAAGTAAGAAATGATAACTGATTTTAAATCATATGGCACTATTTACACCTTTAGTTGAAAAACTAAATCTTCATCATGAAGCAGTCCCTCTCCATTCCAAAAACAAATGCAGAGAACCCTAATACCATCCACATAGCGTATGGAATAAACCATGTCAAACACTATACAATCAATAACTAGGCTTAATGAAGATAAAATTAAAAACTAGGACAGAAACTTTGTGAACACATTAATGCGGTTTAACCTAATGATTCAATTATACCATTTCATATATTGCTATAAAGAATTTTAATATTAAACTCAAGCATGAATACCGGACGGTATATTTGCATCTGAACAGAAAGCCCAAAAATTGACAGAGATATAGATAAAAGTTGGCAAGCCATTCCCCTCCAACACCCCATCATTTCCCCAAAAAAGCAAAATTTTCAAAGAAGAAAAGGAGACTAATTAAACATGGCAATAAGGAAGGCATAATACCTACCTCTTGTGCTTCAACAAATTCAGACCGTGTGAGCTCTACAGCCACTTTATTTTCAAAGAACTGCATTAGTAGCATTAAATACACACCAGCCATCCAAATGGCAGAGTGCTGCAAATCCACCTCTGCACAAAAAAGATTCACAAAGCTTGCATAACCTTAGGTTCATAGAGGAACTGAAACCATTTTGTTGTAGGCATCATCAAAAGCTAAAGCTCACCTTTCACACCATCAGTTATTCCAAGCTTCACCAGCTCCTCTGCAAGAAAGATAACTATTCAGATTTCTAAGCATTGTTGCAACTAATATGAAATTCGTAAATCCCAACTGACTAGCAACAAAGACCATTTCAACCGATCAACTAGGTGTATAAGAAATAATTTTTCAAAGAGGTAAAAGCCTAGGAACTTGTTTTACAATGATTGACTGAATGCTAGTTAAGCGAACCCTGATGTGACGTTTTTCATTTTGGTAATAATGAAATCATGTTATTATAAGAGCCTGATCTGAACTGAAGGGCCATATACGAATGGAGAATCAATTTCTAACAAGAAAGAGATGCAGAGCATTCATAAATTATAATAAACTAACTAAGACCAAAGGGAAGAACAATGAACTGCATCTTAGTCCAAGAAACCAACCTTGGATGATATGCATTCCAGATTGTATCCTCTTTGCACACTCCTTAGAATGACCCTTTGGACGTCCGAAAATGACCACCATAAGATCAACTAGTGCATAGACAGCACTTTTTGGTAGCCACTCTCCATCTATAGGAGATGGTGCCAGCTCAAGCTTATCTTCCAATGTCCGTTTCACATTTCCAAAATATGCTGGCTCCAGATAATGCTGGCCACTTGAACTCAATCTAGTCTTACTTTTAAGCCGCTCTTGAAGCTGAGCTTGTTTTTCAGCCAATGCTGACCTATCCCTGTAATGAAGGTCAGAACGGGAGAGACTTTGATTTAAGGTGTTTATTTCATTTGTCAGATCCTGTATCTCCCGTGTTTGCTGCATATCAGCCTTCACAGCAGCGTCCAGTTTGTCTACATGTTGTGCAACATTCTTGTAGTCACAGACACGAAATCGGTAGAATACATGCAACAGCTCATTGTAGAAGAGTAAACCAAGGCATTGTTCTCTCTTTATAGGTGCAAGGAGGCAAGAGTGTAGTCATACAAACAAGAATTAGCATTACAACAATAAAGTAAATGTTTCCAAAATTTTCTTTCTCCAAATCATTCTCAATCATATTACCGCATATTTAAAGTTAGAAAAAGTAGCATACAACAATAAAGAAGACAACACTTACTTTATTCCGCTCAATCGAATCCCAGACCTGATCGCATCTATTAACAGCTTGCTCAACCAAATTCTCATCATCCCATTGCATGAGGTGCACGTGCAGTATGGAAGTTGCAAAGAACATCTATACACACGCAATAGAACAAACAACAACAGATTGTAAAATCACACATCATGGACTGCAGAGATAAATGCACTATCTAACAAAAACATAGAAATAAAAGAGGAATGCAATAAGCCAATAACAATGTTTTAAGTTGTAACCGCAAGTAGTTATTGTTAAAGTACAAAATGTATGACTGTATGCCCTAATTTAAAGAATTTGAATTTATAATTATCATCGCCTTTTTTTAACAAACGCTCATTTTAAATCCAAAACACCGTTCCAAACGCACAGAAGAATCAAAAATACAAGTAGTTGGAGACAGAGAACAAAACCTGCAATTCGGGATAAGAAATTTGAGCTGCACAGATATAACCGCTCTCTAAAGCAGCAATTGAATTCTGATAATCTCCTTCGATAATCAACGCATTCGCCAGCTGTGAATTAAAGTTGCAAGACCACAACTTCACCGAAAGCCTTCGAATTCCAAACACAACGATTATAAGAAAATTGAAAAATGAACCTCAATTCACAAAAAAAAAAAATTGCAAAAGGAAAAAATTGAACATACTCGTTGCCAGAAGAAGTGGTGAGCTGAAGAGCCTTATTGAGAATCTGTTTCTGCGGCGGAATAGCTCCGACGAGGTGGTAGCACTGGCTGAGCAAGCTGTAGGCTCGGCACTTCAAATCGAAGCAAGAAGGAATGGAATGGAGGAGCAACTGGGAGCGCTCGAGGTGAGACTTGGCGTGAGTGACGTTGTGCGAGTGCTTGAGGAGAAGCGTGGCGATTCGGAGGCGAGTCTTGACTTCGACGACGGGGAAGAACGATACGTGGCTCTGGCATATGGCTTCGAGACACTTCACCGCTTTGTGTATCTCGCCTTTCTCTTCGTGGAAATCCGCTAGTCCCCAAAGTCCCTCCGCCAATGCTTCCATGACTCAAAGAAGGAGTAGAAGGGGGTTAGGGCTTGTTTGTAGAGGGAAAAGAAATCATTTTGTGAAACTGAGTTGCGTCTGCAAATACTACAAACTTGAGCTGCAAACGTTCAATCTTCCCTCTCCATCATTTCCTCAAATTTGAACATACGGATTATTATTATTATTATTATTATTTCAAATTTACACAAAGTAAAATTTAATTAATGGCAAATGAGAACAAGATAACTTTTGGAAAATGTTAAAAGAACGCGGATATTAATTTATGAACTAATTTTAAAAATATTTTATAAAAAAATGATAAAGTAATTAATGTCAAAAATTTTCTAATATAATTTATTAATAATTATACAATAGTTAATATGATCTTTAACTTTATGTTAAAAGTATTTTAAAATATATTTGTATTTTAAAAATTTTGAGAAAAAACAAGAAAAAATGTAAGATTTTAAAAAACTTTAAATAAAAGCTATAAAATAAAATAAAATAAAATAAAAAGTAGAAAACTAGCTTATAAGCTAATTCCAAAGACATGAATACTTTTGACAAATTCATCTCAACCTCAACAAATTTGATGTGTAGCTCAAAAATTCAAATCCAATCCTTTATCTATTTATTTTAAAATGAGTATTTATAAACATTTAAATATTTTGAACTATATCTATTTTAGGGTGTGTATATATATATATATATATTAAATTATTAACAATGTCGTGAAATTCAATTAATTTATTTCAAAATAAAGAGAGAAGATTTTAAGAACCCTACAATGAGGTTAAATAGTGAAAAAAGTTTAGCTGGGCCCGACTCACATTTTGTTATTGTCCACATGGTCCAGACTCAATTAAACAAGAATTCATGTACAAGACACAGTTTGGACCGGGCCTTCCCATCGATAACTTTTCGGGCAGACTGATTTCTATTATACCCGGCAACGAGAACAACTTGCGCATCAACATAGAGCCCACTTTCTGAAACATATAAAAGAAAGAAAGAACATAGTGAAGTTACAAAATATAACTAAACTCGAAGGGAAGATGAAACACTGCTTCCTTGAAACAAACAAGTGGTGCAAACTTCTTGGCTAGGAAATGACTGAGCTCTAGTAATGATTTATTGCTTTTTGATAGTACGTTTGTGAACTTATTTATATTGTTATTTTATGACAATGCTGGGTTGTATTATGAGAGGCAATAGTCCTATACACACTTTTTCAGGTTTTGTTAATGCACTTTCATATTTACCAAAATAATAATAATAATAATAAAAAGGATTTGAAAGTTGGGCTGCACTCTACCATTATAAACATAGATCAACAACCATTCTACTATTTATCAAAAATACTACCATTAGTTAAAGACTATAATAAGAGCCTAGATGGCTTTAGTACATCAAACAAAAATAGAAAAATATCTTATGCATCAATATGCATCTTCTCACTTATAATATGTAGATTCATAACTTGGTGTGGCTCATATATTATGAGAAAGTTGTTATATATACCAGATGCACAAAATAATTATTGTCAAACTATTTTGTTTGTGAACTATCAAATTTTATTTTAAACACTGTCAAAATTGGTCAAAATCAAGATTTGATCATAAATTCGTAAAATTCATTGTTTGGACATCTGATTTGGGTAAAATTCATTGTGGGTTGAAAAAATAATAATAATAAGGGGAAAAAAAAAGTTGTCAATTGATGAGTGTAAATTTACAATAGTCGTCCGTAGTATTAAATGTCAGGTCGTCCATAACATTTTATGAATGTGAATCTATTATCATCGTCCATATTAATGGAAGATCAAAGAAATAAATGACATTTATGAGGTTAATCAGCCAAAGTGTAACATATGGACCAACGAATAGAAGATAGTTGGAAGCATTAATAGCCCTCCATTCACTAAAGACATTTAGTACAGAATAAAGGCAAATATTCATTTTGGAGAATAAAAGAGAAGCCTATAAAACCCAAGAGGAACAAAGGTAAAAAAGGTACACAATTTCACACTTACAATTATTAGTCATTTTACTCTCTAATTTGAGGAAGCGAATCTTTTCACCTTTCTAACTTGATCATTGGAGGGCCTTTGGCCAACATCACACTGGTGTTCTCTTCTTTTGTCCATTCTCCATTTTTTTGAGTTTGATTGTCAGAAGAAGTCCTATCATCATCCACCAGATAGTTTGATTGTCAGAAAAGGTCCTATCATCGTCCATCAGAATAAACGAGAATAGAATTGATGATTTTTTGCATCATCATCAACTAATATAATTACATCATTGTTTTAACTGGCAGTTTTAGGTGGTAGATTTAAACTACACTTAGATGGCGATTGAGTATTACACATCAATCACATGATTAAGCATATATATAAGTAAAAAATGATGTATTCAACTGTTGCCATTACCTTACCAAAGGGCATTACATCATACTAATAAGCAGCCGATATGTTGTTACACCCAATAAAGAATAAATTAGATCAAAATGACCAATAGGTCCAATACACTCTCATTGCAACCAAGCTACATACATCAGATTGTCTGCAACCAAGCTAAATGACTAGGTAACAAAAAGTCCAAATAAGAAGGTAAAAAATTCAACCAAACTAACTGTACAAATGCCCACCATCACTTTATGTCTTCAAGGAAACCATAAATGTGTTCCTTTTCATCCCTCTAACTCTAACCTAGTCAGTGTAACCAACGACTAAAGGATACCAATGAACAACACCTATGGGCTATGGCTATGAGGCTATGACCCCAATTATGCAATCCTATATCGCTTCTCATTGTCTGGAGCCAATTCCTAGGTTTTTTTTTTTTTTTTTTTTTTTTTTTTTTTTTTTTTTTTTTTTTTTTTTTTTTTTTTTTTTTTTTTTTTTTTTTTTTTTTTTTTTTTTTTTTTTTCTACATAGCTATTTTCTCATTTCACGAGTTACTTTTTTCCTCTCACAAGAAAGTCACATCTCATTCTCAACTTGGTTAAGCTTCTCTAATATCCTTGCAACAAGTTCAAAATCTCATGCTCAATGCTCATGAATATGAAACCTTTTAGGCTGGGTATAAGCTTAATACTCGTTGAAATTTGATAATAATGGAAGAAACAAGCTTGGCATAACTCTGTCACCAAAAAACCATAAAATTAAGGCGAAAAATAATTTTGATCCCTACATTTTGGGCCTATTCTCGATTTGGTCCATAAATTGATTTAACTCTTAGGTCAGTCCCTAATTTTTCAAAATTGTTTTTAAAATAGTCCATGTTGTCAACCTAGTAACAGAAAATGCTGAGGTGGCAAACGGAATGTACTGTTTGCTGACGTGGCTAATAAATATTTTATTTGATATTTTTTAAATGCCACATCAGCATTTAAATTAATAAAAAATGTTAGCCCTAAGAAAATTTTTAAAAAAATGTAAATTAAATTTAAAAAAAAAACCTTAAATCTAATTTAAACTAAAATCATTTCTTAAAAAATAAAAATTCATAATTGTTTTAATTCTTTTTGTTTTTTTTTTTTTTGGTTAACCTCATCAGCTTAAAAAAAATCTTCTACACTCTCTACCACTAATCTCAAACTCCCTCTCTCTCTCTTCACCCTACACTCTCTACGTAGGGGTGCCAACGTTCGACCCAACCCGTGAACACAACACGAACCCAATACGGGTTTTTTCGGGTTAGGGTTGGGTCTTAATGGATTTGGGTCATAAACAGGTCGACCCGAAAGCGACATGATAAGAAACGTGTCAGCATTTAAATACTACGTCAGCATTTAAATTAATAAAAAATGCCAGCCCTAAGAAAATTTAAAAAAAAAATGTAAATTAATTTTTTTTTAAAACCTTAAATCTAATTTAAACTAAAATCATTTCTTAAAAAAATAAAAATTCATAGTCATTTTAATTCTTTTTGTTTTTGTTTTTGGTTAACCTCATCAGCTTAAAAAAAAATCTTCTACACTCTCTACCACTAATCTCAAACTCCCTCTATCTCTCTTCACCCTACACTCTCTACCCACTAAGCTCACAAGCTCAGCCTTCTTCTTCCTCTCTATGTCTCTATTCTTTTTTCCTCATCTTGGTCTCCCTCTCTCCGAATCGGTGATTTTTGGTTAAGTGGTGGCGTTTCGATGGTCATGGCTTGCCTTGGGTGGGTTCAGATCGACACAAGTGGGATTCAGATCGCTGTGGGATGGCGTGGGGCCGTTGGTGCTCGTGGGTGGCCGTGGTTTTGCTCGCCATTGGCCTCCGCGAGTCTTGGGTTTGGTGGTTGTGGCAGAAAATGGATCTGATTTGGTTTTTTTTTTTTTTTTTTT